>NC_056746.1:1400490895-1400633395 GCF_019279795.1 Protopterus annectens
AAAGAATGTGGCAGGTATTTTTTATCCACATTCATCTGCATGGTAAAATTCAGTGCACAATATAAATCTTAAAAGTAGAGAGAACTGTCCCTGCATGTACACTGTATGTACAGTACCTGTGTACTATGCATGTATTCGACCTATGTTCCAAATTTCAGCTATACACAACAAATCTATTAATTACCTTTATTATTAAATTAATATTTTGCTTGTTCTTTCCACTGTAACTGTTGATGTGCTGCATACCACTGTAAAAACATGTCTGTTATAATTTGTGTGTATACTGATCATGTCTAAATATCTAAATGTATCTGTAATTTTTCTATGTGGAGCTTTTCTCCCCGTGCCTCTGCTGAAAAAGGGCCTTTTCGGCTCAGTCAGACACCCCCGGTTAACAAATGTAAAATAAAAATAAAAATAAAAATAAATACAAATTACTGAAGATAATAAGTCATCCATGACTTGTATCAGATCAAATGCAGCCCCAGATCCAGATGTCCTGAATGGATTTTTCTTACTGAAGCTGTATAATTGTCTTACTCCAAGTTTAATGCCTCTGTTAGTTATTTGTTATCTCCATTGTATAATGACATATTTTTCTTTGCCAGCTGGCCACAGGTCATGTTATCAGTTTAACAAAAGCATAAATTCATGCATGCCTACATACATACATGCATACATGCATACATAAATAAACAAACATTTGCTGAGTTTGTTCCAAAGATCTGGAATGAGTCTGTTATTGTACCCATTACTAATGGTGGGACACTGGTGGCTGTAAATAATTATAGACCAGTAAGTTTAACTATGAAATAGTAAAGCATTTGCAAGAGTCATATTATCTATGTTTCATGTTTCATACAGACAGTTAATAGAGATAATTTAATGCAGTTTTGTTTCTGGTTAAACTAGTTTGAGTAACTTGATGGAATTCTTATCATCACCTCCCTTTTTCCAATCTTTACACGGGGTCTCAGTGTCTCATCATCCTTAGTCAATTATGACCAAATCACCAAGGGCTAACTTGATGGAGAGTAATGATAACATAGTGATGTCTTATGGAACTGCACACTTGTAGATGTGGTTTGTGTGGATCTCTCAAGAATCTCAGACTGTGATCTGCATGACAAGATCCTTCATATTTTTATTAATTTGAACATTGATACGTATTTCACATTATGGGTTTAAAATGATTGGAAAATAAGAACTGCAGGGTTATAGCACAGAACAAACTAGCAGATGAAAGGATAGTCAATGTTGATGTTTCTTGAGGTCCTGTACAGGAACCATTCCTGACTTAGCCTATTTATATCTTCTTTTCCATCAAGTGAGAGCTTTTGGAGTAGAAAATATGCTGATGATACCAATGTTAGTTCTTAGTAAACTGGTAAAGCATGGTGTACCTCAAAAAATTTTGGATACCTTAAATTTTCAGTCATTAACAGACACTGTTTTTTTAACACTTCTAAACATAATATTTTCCACTTCAGTAGAGAAAATAACAAGTATCCACATGACATTAATCAAGAAAAGTTTCCAGTGCCACAGTACAAAATCCTAGGACCTACATTTGATAATCAACTGAACTTTGACAAAAACATTTTGACTATCATAAGGAGATGTTATGGTATTGCATAAGATATTTTGAGCTAGGGTTGCCACCTTTTAACAAGGGCAAAGTGGGACATGGGGGTGTGGTCAATATGATAGGGGGTGTAGCCAGCATGACACTGGTCACACCCCCACCACAACATCACCAGAGTTGTTAAAGGAGATGCAGTATTAGTTATGGATACAACATTGTGACATTACAGCATACTGAAAACTCAAACCATTTAAATGAAGTGAATTATTACTGCAAACACACACATTAATCAGTTACCACCGAACATGCCCACCTCATCCCACCCTTCAAGAAAAAAAAAGTTAACCACATTCACTGAACCAAAAAACACTAAAATGAATGAGAATGCACAGTGGATACCATAGACCTGATTTAGCTTTTGACCACAGCAGTTAAAAGAAATGTATGGCACTAATTTACACAGCGCAATGATCTATTAATGAACATGCCCAACAGCAGCATTGGTCGTAATCGGATTATAATGAAAACAGTACATAAGTTTATTGAAAACATCACTAAAACACAAAATACAAACTTTGCTACTTATAAAAGCAAACTACCCTATAACAACGACATGGTTTAGCACAATCTCAAATACATTGCATTAACTTCTGAGCATTCATCCACAAAAAAAAAAAAAATAAACAGGAAAAAAGTCCGTAAACATGTTAACTTTTAAAAATACTTCTTGCAAGAGAAGTAATATAAACTACAATGTACAGCAGACTCCATGGGCTCCTTTTACCTAAAAACATAGCAATTAAGAGTAATTTACCCAGCACAGCAATGCAATAGACAGGCCCAAGTAAAAGCAGCACACCATATTCACATTACAAGCAAAGCAGTACATTTTAACCTTATTAAAAATGCATAATAAATTAAATGCATACATTTACAAGTATAAATGAAAACAATCTTGAAACAGCTTTGGCAAATTGGCAACATGTACCTACTAGAATAATAAATGAATTACATTAACTGTTAACATTCCCCCTCATAAGGTAAACTTGTACCACATACACATTGACTTGCAGGAACTAACAGGAAAAATTACCCAAACAGTATATCCTAACTTCCTGAAAATAGCATTAAATTGCACACATTTCCATACAAAAAAGTGCAAACTATGCTCGAACATTTTCTATCTGCAAACAGACAATACCCAGAAAAAGTTACGACAATAGAAATACATCACACTAAATTTATATTTCACTGCCCCCCACCAGAAAAAAATAACTTCTATACACAGTTCAGCCTTTTAAAAGTAATGCTTCCAAATCATACCCCCAAGAATAATAACAATTACATTTACATTCAGGTTTTATACTTTTAAAAACTACTACTCAAAAATATCAAAATAACCACTGCACAGATTTAAATACTGCGTACTGCACCCCCATCTACCTCTAAACATTAAAAAAATTAAACCACAATATATTCCCATTTTAAACTACTACTCAAAAATCTCAAAATAACCACTGCACAGATTTAAATACTGCATACTACATCCCCATCTACCTCTAAACATTAAAAACTTAAATAAAGCACAATATTCCCATTTTAAAGAAATAAAGCCACAAAATGCTATTATGTACTTACCACTATCACAGTTTTTGCTGGGCTAGCTTGCTTCCTTCCTGCTGGAATGGCTAGCTGGATGCTCAAGTGGTGGCTGGGCTGGCTGGCAGGCTCCCTTGCTGGCTGGCTTTTTTGCTGGCTGGCTGGCTGGCTTCTTTGCTGGCTGGCTGGCTGGCTTATTTGCTTGCTGGGCTTGCTGGGCTGGCTGGGCTGGCTTCAGAAATAGAAATTTCAGATCTTTTTCCTTCGCAGCTGTAGAGCTTAGTGCTCTACAGCTGCAACCTTTATTGGGCTCTTCTTAGTAAGTCCCCGCCCCATCCAATCCCTGCAGCCCGTTAATGTGTTGCATTACCACTCGGACCTAGCAGGGAATCCCTCTAACTGCAGGTCTGGGTGGTGACATACCCACATTGCCGTGGAAAAACAGGAAGCATTTTCGGCTTTTCCACGGCAATTGAATTTGCGATCATGAAAAGGGGAAAAACGGGACTTTTAAAGTCCCACGCTTGGTGACTGCGGGAAGCAGGATGAGAGGGCTCAACCCATGAGTGTCCGGATGACAACGGGATGGGTGGCAACCGTATTTTGAGCTACATTTGTAGAAAAGAGGAAATGTTCTGTTCACCCTCTTAAAAGACTAATATGACCTCACACTGAGCACTATGGACAAGTGTTTGCATAATAAGAACTCCTTGAAAAAAATTAAAAAATCTAAAGAACTTTTAGTAGGCAGGTATCCAGAATTAGTCATTCTATCTGTAAGAAAAGAATGAGAGAATTAAAACTGTGTTGTGCTCAGTATAGGATAGTCAAAGGTAATGGAATGTTGGAATTTAAGTGCCTTAAAAGTGAAATATTCCCCATTTCTGTTGGTTCGGATTTCATATAGTGCATTAGAGCCACCAGGAACAGCTTTTTTTGTTGACATATCTTTTGCTAAGTCTAAACTAATAGATATAGCTATAGATATAGATATAGATATATAGATATAGATATATAGGTTCATATGTTCATAGGTAGGTACTAGGCTATCTGCCCGAGGGCATTTATAAGCCTAGCCAGAGTATTCGGTTTTTGCCGCCCCATTGATTAATTAACTGATCCTCTGTCAAGCAGAGCCAATGAAGTGATCCTAGTGGTGTATTTTCTGTTACCCATCCACTCGTCAAGGTTTCTCTTGAAGAGTGTTAGTGAGGGGCTCTGCCTAATGTAGTTTGGAATTTTGTTCCAAAGCATGGGGAGTCTCTGTGACAGGAATCTATCCCTCCAGCATGTTCTATTTATTGTTGTGGCACGGTTTAGCTCACTAGAGCATGTGGCTTACAGTGAATTGGATTTCTTTAGGTGGAGCATGTCCATCAGTTCTGTGTTGGACATGGCTTTGTAAGTCAGGCAGAGATCACCACTGAGTAAATGATATGGCACTGAGTATAGCCGGAGTTTTTACAGTCGGGCTGCATAGGACATATATTTGAGGCCAGTAATCCTCTTGGTGAGGTACTTTTGTGGTCTTTCCAGCTGTTGGAAGTGTCTTTTGAGGTACATCCCAAATGGGGCATTGTACTCTATGATGGGTCAGATGAGTGACGAGTAGAGGGGCACTATAACCTCATTATTTCTAGATAATTATAGACATTATTAAATATAGACATTGATATAACAACTTGAAGAACCACCACACTTATGAATCTCCTGCATATTCATTAATCAAACAGTGCCAGAAATACAAGGTCTAGGGACCTGAATTTTGTCTGTGACGTAAACAGAACATGCTGGAGAGACAGATATGTGCCCCAGAGACTGCCTGTCCTATGGAACAGGCATGCCATCCATGTGAAGCTGAGTTTGTCTATTACCCAGTTTAAGTCCAACCTAGTCCAGTGGATGGGGAATAGAAAATTTACACCGGGCTTGGCACCCATGTCCCTTATGGACAGAGGTAGCTTATAAATGCCTGGCCTTCAATATCCTGTTTGGATACAGGACATCATTATTCTTTTAGGAAAACTTGGCTAGGCTTTAAAAAGCCCCATGGGTCATTAGCCTAATAACAATCTAGGACTCAATAAGATCCCACAAACTAAGAATAGTGGGAGAAAATGAGGAAATGCAACACTCATCTTTAACTTTTCTCCAAATCCAACCATCAAGACAAGACACTTGTAATCTTTCAGTTAAACATTCTGAGCAATGATCAGGTGACCAGCAACAAGCAGTGGGTCGCTCGTAAAGTTTTTTGGCTTCTACAATCATATTTATGCTAGGCAGTCCATTTATAGTAGTTACAAATTCAAGTGTATGGTAATTATTATATTTTACATACAGTGACATTGTCATACGAAGTTTATATGGGATAATATTCAACAATATAAAATGTATTTAGTAAGATCAAATGTTTGAAACCACAGTCTCATTAGTTAATTTTTAAAGGAAAAAGTATCGGTTCACTGAAAATGCTGACTTTCAAAAGAAGAAATTTTTTTTTGTTTGGGGCAATCCCCTGTGACCCACCATGGGGTTTGTTGTTTTCCACTTCTATTCAAGAGCTTCAACACTGTTGCTCATTAGACATTGTATTTAGTGAGAAATATCATTATTGTCAAACTAACAACATGCATTGTTTCAGTTTTGTAAACCTAATGAATGACAAAGTCACAGAGATAATGTTATTTACCAAAATTATGAACTAAAAATGTACTACCAGAAGTTTATGGCAGGATCTGCAACTGTTTCATTTATTTGTTTTTACATCATGCAAGGAATTTGTTTCCAGTTCAGCATGATTACAGTTAAATGACCAATAATCTACCTGCTGACATATACAATTTACTGCATTTCTTTTTACAATGTGTAGGCATTATAAAAGGCACCAGAAATATCATTATCAATTGTCCTGAGTCATAAGTCTTCTTTCACACAATCCATCCATCTCCTGGTTGGACATCCGTGTCTCCTTTGGCTGGCTACTTGCATCTTCAAAGCTTTTTTGACCAAATCATGTTCTGCTTTCCTGTACCAGTAACTAAACTGTCATCTGTCTTCCTTGACCTTCTCTGCAACTGAGCCTACTTTGTCTTCTGCTCTGATGTCCTCATTTCTTCATCTGTCAGGGTGTCTTGTTAATTGTCATCGCAGCTCTTGATTCAGAAACTCTCTGCTTCAATAGTCATATTTACTTCCTTGCAAAAAGAAGCCCTGTACTTTTAATTCAGACCATTATGGACTGTTTGTGCAGTTGAGTAAGGTGCTCGATAGTTTGCGATTCATCAGTTTTGTTGTCCATTTTATGATATTGCACACACACACACACACACACATATATATATATATATATATATATATATATATATATATATATATATATATATATATCGATCTCCTTCAGAAGCTTGAATTTTCAAACCTAACTTCAAACGACTGAGACCACAAAATCGAAATTTTGAAACTTTGAACATTTTGAATTGAGATCGCCATATAGAGCGGAATGGGAGAGTTACAATTTTCTTCACTGTAGTGTGGTCTCAGAGTTGGTATATTTATTTAGCAGGGGATGTGGGGGGGGTACAGGGGGCTTGCCCCTGCAAAAATGTAAAAAAAAATTGTATTATTTTTATTTAATTTTTGAAGTTTTAAAACTTATTTTTTCTGGTCTCAGACATTTGATGTTCGAAATTTTGAAACTTCGAGCTTCAGAAGTAGATCCACACACACACATATATATATATATATATATATATATATATATATATATATATATATACATACATATATGTGTGTTTTGTTTCTTTCGGCTTTTCCTGGTTAGGGGTCGCCACAGCGGAACTCTGGTCCACTAATGATTGGCAGTAGATTTTGACGTGCTGGCTTGCAGGGCCTAATGCACAACCTTCAACGAAGGAACACCCATTCACGCATGTCGCCACACAGAAGACGCTCTAACTAAGAATCGAATGGGCAACGTCTAACTGTGAGGCAACAACGCTATCGCAGTGGTGGTGCTACTTAATTGCTTAATTGACTATGGCTGTTGGTTTATAAGCATTGGATTTGTTCATGGTAGATATTCCTTATGAAGGTGAAAGACGAGGTACCAGAATCTATTAAAGTATAACAAGTTATCTATCGCATTTGGGCTGCTTATTTCCGGACACCTAGTGTTTCTGGTATGTTAAATTATATGAAGAAACTTTATCTGGTGACTGCAGCCACAGTAGTGAGGACTGGACTTGCTCCCATATATGGTGTGAAATGGCAGTACTGGTGGTTCTACCCCCTCTTGTATCCTAAGCTGTGCAGCCGCAGTAATGGGAGGCTGTACCCACTCTTGTATCATAGATTGTGCAACCAAAATAGTGGGGACTGCACCCATTCTCATATTAAATATTGTGCAGGAAAAAGTAAAGCAGACTGGGCATATGCTAATATATGATGTATAGCCACAGAAGTTGTGAGGGGAGAGAGAGCTGTAGCTACTTTTGAGTCATAATACTGTGCAGACAGTGTAATGGAAAACTGCATCCATTCCCTTATCATATACTGCTAGTTGCTCAGCATAATGCAGCCGAGGTTATCCAAGTGCAACTAACTCTGGGCAAAACTGCAATCCAAATTTTAGCTTGTTACAGATCCCCCACCATGCCCCAGGATTCCCACTCCTCTTTTCTTGATGTACTGGAAAATATTAGGGTTCAACCAAACACCCTAATAATGGGTAATTTCAACTACCCCACCATTAACTGGGAAAACTACTCATGTACCAACTCCTTCGCTCAACGCATTCTGGAATTCATAAACTCCAATACCCTGGATCAACTTATCCACACCCCCACCAGGGGCAACAATATCCTAGATCTAGTCATTACCAACATGAGTGACCAGTGTTCCACACCTAAAGTCAACGGCTCATTGTCCAATCCGACCATAAGCTTATTACCCTAGATATCCACATCCTGCCCCCACCCCCCATTAAGGAAACCATGCAAAAAATTTCTCCAAAGCCAACTTCATGTTTCTTAAGACAGAAGTGATGAACTTCATGACACCCATGCAGATGGACAGTACAGTTACGACTACTGAATCCTACACAATTGCACTTTATTAGCACTTACACGAGTGCATGGATCGTGCTAACCCAAACAGAACCAAGACGCTATCCTCCAAAAAAAAGGAAGCCAATCTGATGGTCCCCTGACATAAACAAACTGTACAACAGAAGGAAGAAACTGTTGCAAAAGAGAGTACAATCCCATGAGTGGAGGAGCTCCCTGGTCAGCCTCAGTAAGAAGCTGTGATCCCTGATAAAATCCTTCAAAACTAGTTACGAAAACAAAATCGCCACTGATTCTAAAGACAACCACAAAGCATTCTATAGCTATGTCAAAATCTCAATGGCAACACTCAGATCTGCTCTGAGTTACAGCACAATGGCACTAAATATAGAGACTCAACTGATATTGCCAACATCCATAGCAGATAGGTTCAGTGCTAACTCTCACCCCCTAAAGAGCCCATCTCTATACCAGAAGAATGCAAAGCTCCTGTAATCATGGCTGCACAGGTAAAAACCACACTCTTCAAAGCCAAGAACACAGCATCCATGGGACCAGACAACATCCCAGGCTGCGTTCATAGGTTCATAGGTTCATACTAGGCTATCTGCCCTAGGGCATTTATAAGCCTAGCCAGAGTGTGTTTGGCTTTCGCCACCCATTTTAAATTAATTTTGCTATGCCCTTTTTCGAGGTTAGTATATTGTGCCTCTGTCTAACAGTGACACAGAAGTGATACCCGGGGTAAACCTACGATCTCCCATCCACTCATCAAGATTCCTCTTGAAGAGAGTCAATGAGGGACTCTGCCTAACCCGGACTGGGATTTTATTCCAGAGTGAAGGGAGCCTCTGGGTTATGAATCTGTCCCTCCAGCATGTCCTATTTATTTCAGTGTTGAGGTTCAAGTCTCTCGAGCGCGTAGCTTGATGGGATTTGGAGTTTCTGAGGTGCAGCATGTCCATTAATTCCAGGTTGGACATGGCTTTATAAGTCAGGTACAGATTGCCTCTGAGCAGGCGGTATGCCACTGAGTAGAGCTGGAGTTTCTTTAACCGGGCAGCATATGGCATCTGTTTGAGCCCTTTGATCCTCTTAGTTAGGTACTTTTGGGGTCTTTCCAGTTGCTGCAGGTGTCTGGTAAGGTACATCCCAGAAGGGGCATTGTATTCAATTATGGGCCTGATGAGGGATGAGTAAAGAGGCACGATGACCTCCTCTGATCTAGATGTGAATCCCTTCATGATTAGGTGGGCTATATAAAATGTTTTTCTAACCACTTTGGCCACGTGGTTGTCAAATGAGAGATTGCTATCAACTTGGGTCCCCAGGTCCCTAATTACTTCTTCTGTACTTAATGGATTACCACCTATGTGGTAATTTGTGGGCACTTTGTTTTTGCCAAAGGGAATGACTATACACTTTTTTGTGTTTAGCTTGAGGCCATGGCTCTGGCACCAGTTGTCTGTTTCTATGAGGCCCTTTTGGAGGATGCTTGTGTCGGCTGGAGAGTCGATTATGGCATCCAGTTTGCAGTCATCTGCGAACTTGGTCAACCACAGTCCTTCTGTGTTGGCCTGTACCTCTGAGAAATATATACCGAACAAGAGAGGTCCCAGGACTGAGCCTTGTGGGACGCCACTTGTAACTGGTTTGGAGTCTGACATAGCTCCAGCAATTCTAACCATGTGGGTTCTGTCCTTGGGCCAGTTTTCAACCCATCTAGTGACATAGGGGGTTATATTTAAGCTGGTGAGCTTATCTATAATGCCCGAGTGGAGTATTGTATCGAAGGCTTTTGCGAGGTCCAGGTAGGCTGTGTGGACCACCTTCCCCTCGTCAATGGCCTTGGTAACTGTTTCAAAGAAATCAACCCAGGTTTAAGAGGCAGTATCTGCCCTTAACAAAGCCGAACTGGGTAGGATCCAGTGTCTGTAGGTCCCCAATATCTTTATTTATGAGGTCCATGATGATCCTTTCCAAAGCTTTGCAGACCAAGCTAGTCAGGCTTATGGGGCGATAGTTTCCAGGATCCGTTGAAACACCACCTTTGTGGAGAGGGACCACTGTTGCTGTACACCACTCTTTGGGTACATATCCTGTAGTAAGGCTGAGACTGAACAGTAGTTTTATGTTTGGGTTTAGCTCTTCTTGGAGTTCATGTAGAACGCAGCCCGGGACACCGTCTGGTCCCATTGATGCTGTGTTTTTTGCTTTGGAGAGGGCGGCTCTTACCTGAGCATCTGAGATGTCAGGGGGGCAGCACTCTGCTGGGATAGATATTTGCCCCTTTGGTGGGGAGGGGGGGAGAAGTTTGTGCTGAACCTGTCAGCTAGGATGTTGGCAATGTCTAAATGAACTACAGAAAGAGCTGGCACCCCACCTAAGTACCATTTTCAATCATAGCCTCACCTCAAGGCTTTGTGCCTGCTGAATGGTGCACAGCAGTGCTTATCCCACTCCACAAGGGGGGAGCCACCACAGACCCCAGAGACTACTGCCCCATTAGCCTGATGAGCCCGGTCTGCAAGGCCATGGAACGTATCATCATGGAACTTATAAACAAAGACATTGGTAATCTCTAAACTCTGGACCACACCCAGTTTGGGCTTGTAAAAGGCCAATCATGTCTCCTAAACCTGATAGACATCTTTGAGGCAGTCACCAAACCCATAGACGAGGGTAAGGTGGTTCACACAGCCTATCTAGACCTTGCCAAGACCTTTGACATGATGCCCCACTCTAGAATTATAGATAAACTTACTAAACTAGGTATGAATCCCTATGTCATAAGATGGGTTGCCAACTGGCTCACTGACAGAGCCCACACTCTGAAAGTAGAAGACTCCAAATCCGACTTCAGACCAGTGACAAGTGGAGTACCACAGGGTTCAGTACTTTTCTCTAGTACAGGCTAACACAGAAGATCTTCGGCTAATGAAGTTCGCAGATGACTGCAAACTAGGAGCCATAATCGAAACTCCTAACAATGTGGACATCCTACAAAAGGGCCTCACTGAGACAGATACCTGGTGTCAAAGCCATGGCCTCAAGCTCAATGCCAAAAAGTGCATTGTCATCCCCTTTGGTAAAAACTCTGTACCCATGAACTACAACATAGGCGGTAGTATACTTAACACCGAAAGTATGATAAGAGACCATGGGACACAGGTGGACAGTAATCTTTCCTTTGATAATCACATCGCCACAGTAGTTGGAAAATCCTTCTACGTGGCACACCTCATCACAAAAGGTTTCTCATCCAGAAAAAAAAGAGTTCATTGTTCCCCTCTACTCGTCACTTATTAGACCCATTATAGAGTACAGTGCCCCATTTGGTATGTACCTCACAAGACATATACAACAATTGGAAAGGCCGCAGAAATACCTCACAAAGAGGATTACTGTCCTCAATCAGATGCCCTACGCAGACTGTCTCAAAAAACTCCAGCTTTACTCCGTCGCATATCGCCTACTCAGACGTGATCTCTGCCTAACATACAAAGCTATGTCAAACCCAGAGCTGTTGGCCATGCTCCACTTAAAGAAATCCCAATCCCTCCGAGCTACACGCTCTAGGGATCTAAATCTTGTCACCATGATAAACAGAACATGCCAGAGGGGTAGATTCCTGTCCCAGGGACTTCCCATACTCTGGAATAAACTACCTATCTATATCAAACAAAGCTACTCATTAGCATTTTTCAAGAAAAATCTTGATGATTGGATGGGAAATAGGAAATTCACCCCGGGGATCACTTCTGTGGCTCTTGTCGACAGTGGCACAGGAAAATAATTTTCTTGGGTGGCAAAAGACAGGGTACCTTTTTGGCTGGGCTTGTATAGGCCCCAAGGCCGATAGCCTAGTACCTACATATGAACCTATGAACCTATGAACTGATGTTAACTATATATAACTGCTTCTGATGTTGTTTCTATTTATGAACTGACAGTGATTCCCTGTCGGCTCCCAACAGCCCCTAACTATATATACTAACTCCAGGATCGCATTACAGTGGGGAAAAGGGCATATACCGTTTACTTGCCTTACAGTACTCTACACAGTGCCATATATACTCACTGCAGTTAAGTGAAATGAGATTCAGTGAAATGAGTTTTCAGCAATTTGAGTTTTCAGCAAAGTGGTTTGGGTAAAATGAAATTCAGTGAAATGAGATTCAACGAAACAAAGTAGACCCACACACACACACACACACACACACACACACACACACACATATATATATATATATATATATATATATATATATATATATATATATATATATATATATATATGTATAGGAGTGCTACTGAATTCTGAAAGACCAAAATCCTGAGACCAAAATTCTGAAAGTTCAAAATACTGAAAACACACAGGATGCCAACACTCACTATATTCCCAATTAGATACAGAAACAAATAAAACACAAACTATATTACTGTTCTCCAAGTATAAGCAGGGGGGCAAGCCCCCCCTGCTCCCTCCAAGTGGGGGGCTGTGCCACCCACACCCCCTGCTACTTAAATATATCAACTCCAAGATTGCACTTAGTGTAGTGAAGTGCAATCTTGGAGTTGATATATTAAGTAGCAGGGGTTGTGGGAGGGTGCAGGGGTGCTTGACCCCTGCATATAGTTGAAGGGTAATATGTTTCTGTATGTACTTGTACTGGAATATAGTGAGTGTTGGTATCCTGTGTGTTTTCAGGATTTTCAGCTTTCAGTATTTTGAGTTTTCAGTATTTTGAACTTTCAGGATTTTGGTCTCAGGATTTTGTTCTTCAGAATTTTGGGCTTTCAGGATTCTGTAGCGCTCCTCTATATATATATATGTATATATTATACATTTATCTATTCAGCTATATCAAACATCTCCAATGTTGATGTACACACAAAATTGTCAACACTGCACACATCAATACTCTACTGCACTTGTGCCGACTAATAATCTCGGCACATACAGAAGAATACCCCCTCAAAAAAGAAAACAAATGAAAGCACCCTGCACTCCACTTAGCCCTTGCTAATTGTGTATACTAACTCCAAAGCTGCGTAATTATTAGGGAAAGAACATATTCCTAGCCCAGAGAATCATATAGTCTCACACACCTGTCAACCATCTTTTGACCAAATTCTGTTGACTAAAAAGATGTTGATAAAACCGTCATTCAACATATACATGTAAGTGTACATGCATGCACATAGAAACACACATATACACCCAATCAAAAATTTTGATTCATCAGATAAAATATATAGTTTAAAATGAATGACTGGGTAGGTAATGATATATTTAGAACAATTAGGCGCAGGAATGCAACAGAACACAGAAAACATTGGTCTTAAATATTAAGTGGGAAAGCCATGGATTGAAATCAGCCTGGGGCCAAAGTTTCACTTTATCTATCACTTCTTTGTGAGCTGCAATTCTTCAGGGAAGTACACAGAATAGTATGTGATAGTCCCATACTTTTATCAGAAAATAAAATGAATTGTTCACTGAAAAAAAAATTTGAATGCTATAAGTTTATTACATAATTTCTGCAGTGCTGTTCTAAATGGGAAAGAGAAAAAAGTTGTTTCTCAGTTTATAAGAGTAACTGTCAGGCAGAGGTTCAGAATGGCACTACACCATTTCCAGCTTCTTTAATACATGCATCTGCATGTGTTTTTTTCCAAAACAGTTGATAAGTTCTTTTCATAGTTATCCTAAGCCAGAGCACTTGCTTTTACACCTCTGCTGCTTAAAATTTTTGGCCTGCTGTGAGACCACATCATGTTTCATGTGACACACAGACAGGAAATGGTTTCTGATTTTCCCTCCTAGCTGTTTGCTATTGTAGACTGTGGTTCATATGTCCACAGTCTAATTTGTGTCATTGTCATTCCGATCAAATTGGGGTTCAGTATGGCTGTGGATTCTGTAAAGCATACTGGATAACTGCTAGGAAATTGTCCTCATCCAGCTTGCAAGTTCTCACCCAAGTATTCTTAAAATATACTTCTTAAAATATACAGAAAGCAGCAGACTGTCTCCATATTTTATTGACTCAGTAGTAAAAATAAATGGTTTTGGTGTTAGATGTATATTCTAGTTTTAAAACAGTTTCAGAATCACAGTGGCTGCACAGTTTGCTTTCATTTTTATTGTTATTTGTGGTGTAATTTGGGCACCTTCTTGGTTATATAATGAAATGTAAGAAACTCAGGGTTTATATTCTCATTTCCTGACACATGTGAGTGACTCAATGCTTTTCTTAATGGTCAACAGATTCTTCACCATTACTGTTCACAGTGCTTCCAATAATCATGCAGTTTCTCTGTTGTGTATATGCATAATCACATCTATCTATATGTTTGTGTATATACAAAATATATACATAGCTGAAACATATTACACTGAAAAATAATATCAGGGGAACATTACATTAAAAAATCTGCTAATAAAATCTAAAAAAAATGGTTTTCCAAGCAAGCTCCCATGCGAAAAAGGGAGAAATTCCTTAACCCCACTGTTTGTCAGACTCACACTGCACACCCTTCTTTGCTCACACTTATCTGCCAACACATTCAGAAATGCAGACAAAGACATTCACAAAAAAACTCTCACTCATTTGCTAAGCACCCTATGCTGCGTAAACATACACCTACACTCCCACACATACTCACACAGTCATACATTCACACAAACACCACTAAGCACACTAGCGACACAAAGTCACACACAAACGCACACACACACACACACACACACACACACACACACACACACACACACACACACACGTGCGCGCACATGCACACACATGCACTCACACACACACACACACACACACACACACACACACACACACACACACACGCACACTCATGCACACACATGCACTCATGCACACACACAAACACACACACACACACACACACACACACACACACACACACACACACACACACACACACACACACACAGACACTCACCACTGAACACTCTGCCAATGTCAACTGACACACATGCATACACTCAGGCAAACACATATGCATATACTTACCATAACACTAAATATTTGAAAACTTCACTTCTTAAAGCACACTCCCACTCACGTTATACATTGATAAAATAGAAACCAACCATACAAGCCAGTGAGTCTTGTTTCAGCTAAATCAGTGCTTCAAGAAACTTAGCAAAACCCATATAAATGTGCATGTGTGCACGCACGTGCATGTGTGTAAATTTTATGCATATATTTTCTTGCCAGCAGATGAAATTAAAAAGGCTGCCATGGTACCACTAATAACAGAACACAGAAAGCAGGTATTAATGCTGGCTTCCATATCAACCCCATTGGGAAGTAATGTCACGTAATTTTTCCTGCTTTGTGTGCAGTCCCATTTATGCAATTCATGTTTGACGGAGTCAACCACAATAAACTGCATGCTCTTGTCGGTGATATTTCTACCACCTTGTATGAAAAATATCATCACTTAATTATCTGCTCAAACACTCTATTTTCCAACATCAAAAGTTGACCCCAGTTCAACTGGTGAACACCTGTGTGCTGAATGTCTCTGCTTGAATATCTATCTATAAAACTTTTTTTGTCTGTCTCTGTCTTTCATGTAAGTCATTTACTATGATATGAGACACACCTTTAATAATTTACATATTACAATTATAAACTTTCTGAATTCTGCCCTTTGGGAAAAGTCATTTGGGCATGGCATGTGGCATTATATTTTTCTAACCAGTATATTGCTCTTCTGGCAACTTTGTCTGTCCCCCTTCCAAAAATGGGGTGACTTCACTGACTTCAGAGAATTCAGGCAGGGCTTTCATAACTGAATGTCATACACCAAACTAAATCTAACTAACATACATCAAGCTAAATCTAACTAGGAATGTATAAAACTTGACACACTGTTTTTGTTACTGAAGATAACAAAAGAGTTCATTTTAACAGCAAGTGTTAACCAATGTTCATAATTTTTTTCCTTTCATTAAAGAGAAAGGGTGTAACCAGTTATATGAATATACTGTATTATTTGAGTGAAATAATTTCATAGTACTGTGCATTTTAATGTTATGTTATACTGTTGTTATCTGCCGGTATTGTTTTTAAATTAAAGTACTTTTTTATCAAGCCATGTCTAGCTGATAGTAGGTGACAGAAAATATTCATGTCTGTGGTTATTTATCCACTATGAAACAATCACATTTTAATATTCCTATGGCACCATTAAGTCACTATATTCTGTAGTATGGTATTCATTACACAATCTCTGGGATTTAATAAACTCCATGTAGGCACTGTATATACCCTACACTGAATGTATCTGTGTACATAACCACGGTGGCCAAACCTTGGCAGAGCACCATGCATATTAATGATGGATCACTGCCGAGGGAGAGCCGAGGAACATGGATATTGAATCAGAGTTGTCTGTTTTTTTTTTTTTTTTTTTTTTTTAATACATGTTTGCAAGGCATGGTGTGGAGCACATCAATGCCAAGCTGTGCTCACATGTAGTCAGCTGACACCTGCCAGACATCTAAAAATAGAAGACAGATCTAATTAATAAGCATAATGATATTTTGTGTTTTATTTTAATTTTTATTATTTGGTAGTTGTGCTGCGCAGAGTGCAGCTAAGCCAAGCAGAGCTCATACATATATAGGAAAATGGTGAAATGGAGGCAAGCAGGGGGAAAAACAATGTGAAATGCAGCTAGGGATGTGCAGGATGGGTGTAGGAAAGGACCATAGCTCTGCATTTCTTCTGCAGCAACAGCTGGGAATGATGTGGACAATTTGGAATTTAGATCCTCACACCACACAGGGAGGGGTGTGGGCGACATTCAGTGGTTGAGTAATTTGGGGTAAATTGATTGATGCCAGTGTACTTGGGGGCAAAATGGAGAGCTATGTATGGGATGTGTTTTTTGCCCCCCCCCATTTTTTTTTTTAAGGTGAGAGTGGGATATTGGGGAAATGTAGGTACATTTGGGGAGGTAAGTTGGGTAGGAGAGGATACTTTTGCAGACAGACAAAACAGACAAGACACCACACAGGGGTGGTGTATTACACATGAGGGGGGGGTAAACACCTTAGATGGGGAGGGTGGCTGGGAATCAGAGGCCCATGTGCCCCCAGAAGGGAACAGTGGGATTGAGGTCCCCACCCATGGGCAGTCACCAGTGCCCCTTTACTTCCTCGAAGGTGGCTGTGCTGCAGGCTGGACAACATGGGCAGGCTGTCTCTTGAGTTGCACCAGTCTGCCCTCAATCTGGCTCAGGCATCCATCTAACTCTGTCTGGATGACCCTGTGCACCATACCTCATAACTTTTTGTGGATGACGGGTTCCTCTTGGTGCCCACGAGCAGGAGGGGATGGGTCCCATCCTGTGAGGTGGTTCCACCCATGGATAGTGCAGGACCAGCAGAGGAGAGAGTTCTGGGTTGAGTTCCAGACATGCTGGGGCCCAGTGTCATTGCCAGGTGAGGCAGGACAGGTGGATCCACTGGGATCTGCCTTCCCAAATGTGCTATGGTGATGAGGTTTTTCAAAATGTATTGGTTAGTCATGAACAAAACATTTCAAAATTAGTTATAGCAGCATGCATGTGTTCCAATGAACTCAGAACAATAGAAGTGAAACAACTGATTAGCAAACAGAACACATGCATAAATTGAATAACAGTCAGCATTGTAACAGTATGCCAGTTACATTTAGAGCAACAGGCCACCAACAATGGTATATGAACAAGGTATGTTACTATGTAACCAATTAAATATATGAACAATAATAGAACACAAGTCCCAACATTAGGTTTTGAGAACAACATACCCGTAGTATATTAATACTAAGTACTGATGCAGATAAGGGATGGTTGGAGAGAGAAAAAGTCCATTGATAACTGTATAGGCTTCTATTTTTTCACAACAGTACTGCTCAATACTCTACAGGTCTGCCCTCTCTTTACATCTACCTATGGCCCATAGCTCCTGTAGCACATACATAACTGTTAAACTGTCAACCTGGAATGGTATGGGGCAAACTATAACAACTCTGGGTACACGACTAGAGGGGGACTCGTACATGACAGGGTTAAATATATGATGAAGAAGGTGTACCCTGCACTGGTGTTGTGTGAGTGTGATACTGGCATATTTCATCTGGATTCATATCTATGTCCAAGGTTATTGGCAGCAGTGACCACTAGCCATGACAGTGTGACACTTGAGAGACATGTATCGGGAAGAGTGCATGTACCTATCCTGCTGTCATTTTCAGACATGGGGTTGGACAGTGGAACAGCTGTACATGGTTTATTAGTATACCCTTCATACAGCTACTACAAACATTTTTTTTACCTGTAAGACCTGTGGAGAACATATCTGTTAACACTATCGGACTGCTTCTACAAATACTCGAGTACTTGAGTATAAATATTCACACATCTTTGTATCACTCCCTGGATTCAAAGTGTGGTTTGGGTGTTCAAAAATTAATGATAACACTATTTCTCATCACACTGAGCTACTGGGGAACTGCTATCTCTTGCTTGACTGATTTTTTCCTAATACTCTCTTGGGTAGACAGTCTGACTTTGTAATCTAAGTGTAGTGTCATCAAAGATTGTGGTGACAGTTCAACATACATGCCTGAGATTCCTGCATGACAGATAGGTAGTGTACTGTGTATTAATCCTTTGAAATAATACAATCTGGAATGCAAAGGTTAACACAAGGCAATGCTGAAGGGGACACACTATAATACATTACACATTACTATTCAAGGTTCAGATCTTAGTGCAGGACATATTTATATCTTGTTTTACAGCTCCACAATCTACAGTTTTTTGTAACAGCTGGTTATCAGAGCAGCCTCAGTTAATGAATGCTATCAAAGCTATATTTGCTGTGAAGCACCTGTACACATTCTATTTCTTCAACAACATACCAGATTAAACACAACAGTTTGTGGTATAAATCTTTATTTGAGTAACATGACGCAGTGCTTTATTAGAGCTGAGATTCTGCATTCAGTAATGCTGTAGATCAATATTGGTCTGATAAACTTTATTTATTCAGTACACTCAGAACACACTATACCTACTGGCAGTAAACAATGCATTCCTTCTTATTTATTGCACTATATACGGCAAAATAGATCTGTACTCACCAGACTCTCAGGGCCACCTCACCAGTCTGTCTGCATTGGCTTCTATGCTGCTAACTCTCTCCCCTGTAGTTGTAGAGGAAAAAACAACCATTATACATATCTGTCTATCACATACTCAAGGCTAGAATTTGATACAGCTATGGGTGAAATACTTACAAAGTACTGGGGCATTCCGTCTCGAGCATCTTGGATCCATTGGGCCAAGAGCACCACCTTTCTCGGCTGTAGGTTGGCATAGTGATGTTGT
This sequence comes from Protopterus annectens, assembly GCF_019279795.1. Lineage (NCBI taxonomy): Eukaryota > Metazoa > Chordata > Ceratodontiformes > Protopteridae > Protopterus > Protopterus annectens. The sequence goes on from NC_056746.1 coordinate 1,400,510,576, forward strand.
ACCTGCTCACCAATTGGGGAGATTCCAGTGGTACTGGTGAGATCATATGCCAGATGGTCCCAGGCCTCACATTTGTATTGGGAGCCCTGGTACTGGCCCTGCTGCAGTCTGTCATCATGGTGTTGCACAAAGAGCCCAACCATGACCCTGGACTCCCAAATGCCCCAGCGCTGCGCCCGAAAGGGCGCTCCCTCTCCAACTTTAGACATAGCTCCTGCAATGATCAAACTACAACAGCTTCTGGCTGTATTCCCACCTGTGTGGTTTAAATAATGCCATATTCCCACCATTTGCCATAATTTGACCATTTTTGAAAAGCGATGCATAAACCCGCTAAGCTGAGTTGAGCAGTGCTTAAAGGGCAAATTTTGAGCAGTGCTTAGCAGTGCACAAATCCACTTGGGCTGAATGCTGCTTACAATTATACTTCTTAGCAATGCTCAAACCAGCTAAGCATAGCTAAGTACTTCTAAGCATTGCTCAGTTTTTAAAGGAAAGTAATGAATTGGACATTAATTACTCCTTACTGATATATTATTAAGTATATATATTTTACTTCACATGACGTCCCCTTATGTGCTTTGATTACATTACTTTGGGGTGTGACTGTACTGTCTAGGACACTTGCGTTTATATGGAGGATTTCACTGGACTTTTGGACCAGCTACATTTCCCTGGTTAGAAAGGATCAATTACTACATCATTAAATAAATAACTTATTTCACATTGCTTTCCCCTGTAAAAGCTGTCTTGGTAGTCAAACCATGAACTACTACACGCAAAGTCAAAACTCTAACCACTAAGCTAGATCAGCACTCAAATTTGCAGCTATACATTTCTATATAGCTCTTCGCAGACATTTAAACACTGCTCAGCAATGCGAAGCGGTACGCCAACCCACTCAGCTATGCTTAAACTTCACATATAAAGGGAAAAAATAGAATACAACCATTTTAAATAGATTTTTCGATTATACTCACTTTGCAAAGTTTAGCAACACTGCCAATCATGGTGCAGTGCACAAATGAGTGCTAAGATTTAAATGGGAAAAAAGTTAAATTTATTACATTTACGTTCATTTACAGTACATAATACTTATATCTACATTAAATGTAATTCAGCAAATATAAGTAGCATTGGTAAACCATTCAATTAATGCTTTATCAATGCTAGCTTCCATCTACACACATTTCACTGCTTACAAGGAAACTTGTTCTGTGTAAGCAGTTGAAAACTCATTCATGTCAGCACATGAACTAGCTGCTCACACTGTGTAGAGTTCACCAAGCCCATTAATAATGCAGGGATGATGCATTCTATACAGTGCTACCTACACAGACTTTCATGAATACTGGCCCACATCTCCTCATCTCCTGACCTGCGCAGACACATGAACAAGTGCTGACCTGGGTCCATGGGAAATGTTCAGTTGTTCCCTCTTGTGGTCCTTGTCATTCTTGTCCTGTAAAAAATTGGTCACTTTAGTTTAGGATTCAAAACTGTAACAATCACAAAGCTGATAGTAAACTCCATTTTCTCCTTATAAATATATAATTTTATACATACACACATACACACACACACACACATATATAATATATATATATATAATTTTATACATACACACGCATATATATATATATATATGCACACACACACACACACACACACACACACACACACACACACACACACATATATATATATATATATATATTAGATATAGATATAGATACAAATAAATAAATAATTAGTTTATACATGCAAACATGCATATAGACACATAAAGAAGAAATAATGTGGAAACAGGAGAATGATTCTTGTAACCTTATCCAGAGATCCTAAATTTATGTGTCAATTATGGACTGCGGTGGTGGTGCTGCGATAGCGTTGTCGCTTCACAGTAAGACGCTGTCTGGTTCGATTCTCAGCTAGAGCGTCTTCTGCGTGGAGACATGCGTGAATCGGCGTACCTTCATTGAAGGTTGTGTGGCAGAGCTGGTAACTTGGTACGTAAAAATCAACTGCTAATCATTAGCGGACCGGAGTTCTGCTGTGGCGACCCCTAACTGGAAAAAAGCTGAAAGACACAACAACAACAATGACTGATCAGTATAAGACATTCTATCCATATGTTTTGTTTTCCTGTATGTATCCACATCATAGCACTGCTAGAATGAAAAGCACATGTATTATTCAGTATTTTAGGTGCAATAATAGAATTTTCTGCCTCCATTTCCTTAACTTTTTCAGAACAATTGGCATGACAGAAAACAATCGCTTACAGTTTGGATTTAGCTAACTACCCCAGTTTTTCTCAGTCTATCCTTATTTATTCCACGGTTAGGTTGCATTGGCCCACATTTCAGTGTAAGCCTTAAAAACTTCTTTAACGGCTTCACTTTGCCCCAGTTCCATATCATATGATGCATCTCAAGCTCCCAACTTTGACTTCTTGAACACATAGTAGACAGAAATGGGTAGTAGTAGCTATGTCCAAGAGTCATGCTAAGTATTGTCACAAAGTCTCTGACAAATTTAAATTTATGGTAGAATTACTCCTCATTCCCTCCTCTACAACATAGGATGTTATGTATGAAGCTCAGTTTATGAAGATGCAATAACTTAATGTTTAATGACTATGGCACTTGCATCCATACTCCCAGTTAGTAACTTTGACAAGCACTCATTATTGGATTCACCGTGGGTAGAACTATTGTAGCATTTGAAGTAGTACCAAGTTGATTCCATTTGTGTCAGGTCTCACTTTTCCATGGGTATGATGCCTACATGTCACATAAATGTGACAAACTGTCATATAATAGTAAAATCTTACGTCTAAACCCAACTTAGTTCAGCCAGTTCCCTCTTCATAGTGTGTGGTACTTCCCATTTTTGATAACAGACTTTACAGCAGCAGACATTCTGAATTGGAATTTGCCTGAATCATAACTCTCAGTTTCATTGTTTGAAAGTTTGGAACAAAGCCAAAAACAAAGGGAAGGGTCAAAGCCCCTAAATAAGTGATAATTGCTGGGTATTACTTTACTTAATTTAAGGAGTTAATCAAACACGTTTTACATCAAAATGCATTTTCAGAACAATAAGAAGTATTGTCACAAAGTCTCTGACAAATCTAGTGAGTGTTGGACATTATTAAGATAATATTATCTTCAGTAATTTACCAGAAAATCAAATATATTATGAGGGGCAGGGCAAAAATACAAGACAAAATTAGGGACATTCTGCAGAATCAGGAAGAGTTGACAGGATTGTCTGAGTCTTAAACCTTATCTTCAGATAATGCAAAATAGTCGCAAATACCCCCCCCCCCCCAAAAAGAAATACTGCTAAACTGTATAGGAAAATGACTTGGGAGGTCTATATGAGAATGCCTGAATTGAAATTATCCAATTTTGCTAACAAAGTTGTCCTTACTCTCATATAACAGGATACAGTGGTGCTCCTTTTTTAAGATAGTTATAAAAGTAATAGATTTATTCTTTTAATATAGTACATTCAAAAGTCTAGAAAATGCACGTATCCTTGTAAGGAATGAATGCATTTTGCTGCAACATTCAAGGGCATGAACATCTTAAGGTTTAGGAGTACAAGTAAGATAGTTAATGAATGCAAAATTTTGGGAACAACATGCATTTTTACTTTTTTATACTTCCCTAAAATTAATTCCCCAGCTGCCTCCATAGTATCAGATATGAAAGAAATCTACCCTTTAATTTATTCAGGTTGTTTTCTTCTCTGGTGACAATGGTAATGGATATCCAGAAACTCAAGTACTTAAAACCTTTAAGGGCCTGTTCTCAGCTTACCAGCAAAGTAGCTCATTGGACTACTCAGTTAGCGAAGGCATAAATAAGTTGAGTTATTTTTTATTAAGCTTATAACTTGAAACCTAACTTTAAATCCTTCAACTAAAGCAAATGTTTATTTGTGAGCTTTCAAGATTCCTGTCATTTACAGTGAATAGCTTGTAATACAATCAAATCTTCTTTTGCTTCTCGTACCAATAGTTGAAATAAATTCATGAATTACTTTGTATTGCTTTATCTCAGATACCTGCCATGCAACAGGCCTTCCAAAATCAAATTACCCATTAGCTTCCTGCATGGTATGAAACAATCATCCAGTCATCAGAGTTTATTTCTGTAGTGATCCTTAACCAAGACTAGTTGATGTGTATGTCCACATATGTACAATCCTAGTATGCCTTCTTCTGAGAGTGTAGGCATGTGTGCGCACACCACCATGAAGACTGACGTACAGATGCAGCTTGACAGAGACAAGTATATATCCCTGGTCAACGCACTGTATGCCATGCTTTGTCTCTCCGGTGCATGCCAAAATTGCAGTAGTCTAGACCACCTCTATCCTCCCAGGATAGACAAACCAGCATCAGCAACTGTCTCCACCTCCCCCTCCAGTTGTGACTTTCGTAAAAGAGCTGCATGCAAATCTCAGGACTCCTGGTCAAAAACAAAAGAACAAAGCTGCTGGAACTAGATGCAAAGTAAATCATTTTGGTTCAGATGAGATCCAAAGCATAGAAAGACTAGTTGCATTATGGAAATTCCTTCACTTATAGAATAAAGTAGTCTGCTTTGTAGCTAAGGTCTTGTTTCTGGATTTTTACTACCATGCTTGGGAGAAGTCTCTTGCAGTTCTATATATATTTTAATGCTGATGTGAATACTGGGTTATTTTCAGGACTCCATTTCTGTATGTTACAAAGCCAAGTAACTGTATTTAAGAAATACCATAGTATGAACAAGTGAGCTCATTAGAAGTGCATATGAAGACCTGGCAGGTCCTATGTATCTAGCAAGCTGCTGTTTCACAAGCTTATACTTGTTATATGCAAAATCATCTTATTAATATTTACAATTTGTTACTCTGCAGCAGCACTTGGCTCAGATAAAATATCTAATATTATGGTTTATGAATGTATTGTGTCAAATTTTCTGATTGTGTGTATATAGTACACTGGAAGTGTAGGCCGAGTTTCCTCTCACTGCCTCTACTGCAAATCCCTGTATTTCCTAGTGGCATCATTAGTTCTGACCACAAAGTAGACTTATTTGACTTGCTATGCGTCTACCTTTATTTAATAACTAATGACATTATTTCTGTGATTTGAGAAGGAGATGAAAACAAATCAGGTAAACAAAATTTCTATGATGAGTAAACCATTATTTATGCTAGGTGAATGGGAATTTCAAACACAGAATTTATTAAAAGCGCAGAGATTATGGCAAGACATGCGTTCACTGTTACTAGATTAAAGCTTTAGATTAAATTATTGTTGCCAGTCTCTTTGTCTTCTTTGTTACTTACTTAGATACCTGGAGAAATTTCTAGACTTTCACTATTGTGGCTTTCTCTCTTTCTGTTCCACAAGTTTTTAGCAATTTTTTTTTTCTATCACATTGTCTGCCAGTTAGACAGATGGTGGTATTCATGACATGAGTTCTGAATGCATCCTGTCCTGGGTATGATTTAGAAGGGATATGCAAGGTGAGTTAATTGTTATCTGTAATGTTGCCTTTTCCATTCAATATGCACTATAGCTGTTGAAGGTTAACACAATGGCCTCATCAGTCTGCTAGACATCAAGTATATCAGCACTATTTATTTATTTTATCTTTTTTTTTTTTTTTATAGAGAAGGTAGTACATTTGAAAACACGCTCCCAAAGGGATTCATCACACCACATAATTTATTTACCTTTATTAAATCACTGAATAAATATGTGGGTGCAGAGAAGTTTTGAGTTTGGTAGTAATGGTAACTACAGATTATACTGTCATGCTTGTATTATATGTGTGACTGTGTGTGGTCAAGTGATGTTTCTGACACTCTTGACCCTCTCTGTAGAGTTGAAAATGGTCTGCTTTTAATATGGCACTGTTCAACAATCATTTGTGTTTGATAGCTATAAGATTGAAAGGGGGTTATAAGCATAAGAACAATCTATGCAACCACTTTCTGTAATGTGAGGAGTACATAGCTGCTTTAAAAGAAAAAATATATTATAATAATTTGGTTCTTTTACAAATGTTGCAGTGCCAAGTGCTAAAAGATCACTGTGTCAAAGCCAGGGACTCAAACATATTGCAACTCTTGCAGCTGGCACTCCTGCTACAACTAAAATATGAGATCAGGCAAACAGCTGTCGCACCTAACCCAAACCCATCATTCAAGTTTGAATTATGTATGCATGGCAGCCATGGGAGGGAGTGTAAGTGTAGATTAGGGCATTTATGGAGATAGGAGTTTTAGGGAAAGGGAGCAGGAAGGGACTTACATGTTTATGGAGGAGGAAGGGAGATTAGCTTTAGGTTTAGGCAGTGATCAGGGATTATAGGGTTATTCAGGGGGAGATGAATTTTAGATTTAAAGACTGCTTGAGGTTACAGTCAAAGAGGAGGAATGGAATGTTAGAATTAGGGAATGATCAGGGATTTTAGGTTTAGGGTGGGGTAGAAAAGTTTTAGGATAAGGGAGTGATGACTCGTGTTAGGAGCTGGATAGAGTTTTAGGGTTACAGTTACAAATCTGGAGGAGGTATACAGTTTTATTGGTTCAGGTATTAGAAGGGCTATATATTTAAGAAAGACTGGATTACTTGGAGTTAGAACTTTATTGACCAAGTGGCAGTGACCAAGCATGTCATAAGCTACTACAAACTAACCAGTTGTACTGCATCTTAATAATTTACCAAGAAGCAGATGAAAAGGAAATGCTTGCCCTAGATATGCTGCCTTAAAAGTGTTGATCAAGAACAAATAAGATCCCATTCAGAATTCATCTTTTACATTCTGTGCAGGATTATTTAAACCACATCTGCAGTTAGGAGTTTTTGCTTTTTCGTTGTTTTTAATTAAATTTGCATATAAATGCAGAGCTTAACTATATGGGCTACCTTATGATATTAGTCAGTCAAAATTACCTGAATTAGTAATTTAAAATGTATATGAAATTACCTCAGAATCATATGAGGCAAATAGTTTTAAAAACAAACTTTGTCACCAGTATACCAGAATTAGTAAAGAAATACATAAGAAAGGTGTCTGTTTTAGCATGAAAAAGGTTGTTAATCGCTCATTAATGTACTATACAAGAATAACAGACTACTTATACTTACGTTTGCTCTTGCATATCCACCTTTCAACATCTGTGTTAAATCCTTTTCCTCATATACAAACTGAAGAAATAAAAAACACTGAAAACAAAGAAAGTTGATATATATATATAAACTGTAATCTGTGTAAACATGCCTATGAGTTAAGGTTATTTTTCCTTTGAGAGATTAATTTTTCAAGATGACTTACAATAAAGTGAGAACTAGGCTCAGAATGCAAAGAAAGCTTTCTCACATAGAGTATGCAGGTGTTACCGAAAGTCATGACTCAAAGCAATGCAGGAAACATCAACTTTTACAAGTTGCCAGATCCATATAAATAAAAACCTGTCTATAGCTCTTGCTGTATCTTGTTAAATCTTGAAGGAAGCATCCACTTTCATGTTTCACAGTTAACTTTCTCAGTGATCATATAGATGCACCCTTGTTTCTTGTCTGAACAGCTGTAAAAAAGCCACTTGAAGACTTTAGATTTGGTAAATGTTTATGTAAGCAGGCCATGCATGTTCTCTTTAAATGAAAATACACACAAATTTCAAAGGCAGTATTATTTTTTACATTTAGGGAAACACGAATCTGATCTTTGGTTTCTGTAAAGATCAAATGAGCACACCATGTAGCCTGAATAACAGCTAAGGAAATGATAAAACTGTCGAACATGTTTAGTTTTCCCATTTAATGTTTTTTGAAAATGGAATTCAAAATCTAAACCAACTATACTGGAAGTAGTGAATATAGTAACAGAAATGAAACAATTGGAACTGAGATCTTTAGAAATGGGTAGGAGCAATCTACATAGGAAAAAATGGGAATTGTGGGAACAATACATACAAGGGAGGAATGAGGTTTAAAAGGTGACAGGACTTAAATGAGCTATGTAATGTTTGAATGATAAAGATTAGTTAGATTATAAATGATATATAATGATTGCAACTGGGAGTGTGTCAGTATGGTTTGTGATGTAAAATGCTTGCAATTCGGATTGTGTCAGTGTGGTTTGTTTTCATTTATATAAATGTGTCATTGCCTATGTAGTAAGTGATGGTTTAGTAAAAATGTGTCTTGTTTAAAAAATGGCAGGAATTGAATAATTTGTGTAATATTGCTTAGGTTATATGATATATAGTAATATATGTGAAGTATAATGTTTATTTTAATACAGTTTGATTAATTTTATATAAATGCAAATGTGCTTGTGTCACAAGTGATAATTCAATAAAGGTGTTTGAAAAAAAAACAAAAATTAAAGAGGTAAGCAGAAAAAATAAAAAATAAATATATGCTGCTAAAAAAATTAAATTGCTGCCACAGATATCACTGAATATACTAACCAAATGTTCTACCTACCTACCTTAAGAGTACACTTAAGTAAGCTATTAAATAACTTAAATGACTCATTTGGAAGCTCATAACTGAATGTGAATTTAAAATAGAGCTATAAATCTTACTTTGCTAGGAATTAAATAATTACCACCTAACAGGTTTGGAGGTAGTCCGTAATAATACTAGCATCCCTGATGCAAAGAAGATAGCAAGTATCCTAACTTATAAAATCAAGATAAATTTTACACTGCTGACAGTAAGAACTATTCTACAGTTTCTATAGTGCCAGGCACCCCCTATAATAACTACAAAGCAAGTACTTTCACCCCTCACAAAATGTATGAACACCTCATCGATGAGCCTTGATTATATAGCAGCTTGCCAGACTATAAGTTCAAAATACGGCCTATCTGAACTCCTACTTAACCTTTTTCATCCAAGCATCTTCATTGATTGCATTCCTGAAGCCTGGAAAATACCTACTGCAATGTACTATGGTAGCCCAACCAGGGACTCTGGTAGCTACAGATTCATTAGTCTCACTAGCCTCATATGTATTATTTTCGACCACATTAACCTGGACATTGAAAATCTCTTAACTGTGGAGCTTCTATAATTTGGGTTTGTTAAAGTCAGGTGTTGCCTCTTTAATCATGTTAATTTATTTGAATAAAGTTTAAAAGGCAGTATAAAGTAGTTAGACAGTATGCACAGCTATCTGAACTTGGCCAAGGCCTCTGACATGATTCCCCATGCACTCATTATTGTCTATGTAGTGTATAGCTAACTAGATTCTGAAAAAAAAACATTGTGGTTAAAGATGCAACTGCCTCATCTGAAAGCAAAAAAAAAGTTACCAGTGAAGTACCACATAGCTTAGTGTTTGGATCTTTCTCTTTTAGCATGTATTTATCAAATCTTAGGTCAACACTCCTTACTTATGTTTGCAGATTACTGAAAATTTTATGTTGTTTCATTTTCCACTGGCTCAAAATTGCTCCATCATGAGTTAGTTATGTTAACAACTTATTCCCAACTATATCCCATGTGACTGGCACTGAAGGAACCAGCCAGAGTGCAGTATAGAGGACAGAAGTGAAGAGGATGGCCTTTTTGCCTCTCCTGAGGGGGGTGGGGTGTCTCCTGTACTTGGGGGTGCACTAGGTAGTACTGACTTACAGACAGGGAGTAGGAAGCTCACTGCTCATGCCTCTGGATGTGTGGCAGAGATGCCTGTAGGATACATCACTTGTGGAAGTGATGGGATCTCATTGCATTCTCCTCGCTTATGTATGACCGCCCCTCTGTTCAACCATACTCATGTGTGCTAACCCTAATCCAAACCCTAAAACTGACCATGGCCCTAACCCTACATATCACTTTATGAAAAGTCCATTTCCTAGCAGTACTACTACAAAAGACACTTAGACACTTCCCACATACAAAAACACATGCACAACACTAAAACTTTTCTTATTTCTTTGTTAATGTAACCAGAAAAACCTGTACACACACACACACACACACACACACACACACACACACACACACACACACACACACACACACACACACACACACAGAGGCACACACAGGCACACCCACGCGCACACACACACACACACACACACACAAACACACACACACACATGCATGCACATATGCACGCGCACACACACATGCGCGCACACACACATGCGCGCACACAAACAAACACACACACACACACACACACCACAAACACAAAAAAACACACAGGCTCTCCCACCCCATACTGAAAGTTTCAACATTGGTGCATCACTTGCACATAACCAATCAGTCAGTGTTTCTATAATCTGTAATCATCATACTCAGCCAACAGTGCTTTCAATAAACAACCACAAAAGTGTGATCTACTGAAAAAGTAAGTAAAAGTAATGGATTGCTGATCTTTTTTTGGGCAAGACTGTAGTAGAGTAGAGACTAGGAATTTGCACTTTCCTCTCTGACATGCAGTTTTGCACTTTGTATTATAAGTATTAAGGAGTATGCGGTGCAGGTAAGCTTGTCCTCTGCAAAACAGGTGTTTATTATTGTTCACGTTTTTGTTTGATTATTTAAGTTTCAAAAACTTTTGTTTCAGGACTTTGTAATTAAAGTTTTGAGTTCAAATGGATGTTCTTTAATAATCTAAAACACCCAAATGCTGATGTTAACACTGGCACAAAAATAAAGAAAAAAAACTATGTTGACATATTATTATACGTGCTCAGGGACATAAGCTCAGAACATGCAACAGAAAAGTATTTTTTGCAGGATGATATACCCCCCACCCCTTGCTAATTATATATATTCTTTCTGAAATTGCACAATACTGAAGACAAGGGAATATTTCCCAATCCCAGTAATGTAGTGATCTTGCACAACTGTCATAGGTTCATAAGTTGGTACTAGGCTATTGGCCCTAGGACCAATACAAGCCTAGCCAAAAAATTTCCCAGATATTTCTTCCCACAATATTTACTTCCCTGGACCCCTGTCTAGCAGGGTGACTGCCGTGATCCCCAGGGTGAATTTCCTATCTCCTATCCAGTCGTCAAGGTTCCTTTTGAAGAGGGCCAAGGAGGCACTCTGCTTGACATGTATGGGTAGTCTATTCCAGAGTATGGGGAGTCTCTGGGTCAGGAACCTATCCCTCCAGCATGTTTTGTTCATTGTGATGACCAGGGTTAGATCCCTGGAGCATGTGGCTCTGAGGGATTGGGATTTATTTAAGTGCAACATGTCCAACAGCACTGGGTTTGACATGGCCTTGTATGTTAAGCAGATATCACCTCTGAGTACGCGATATGTCACAGAGTATAGCTGGAGTTGTTTTAGATGGTCACCATAGGGCATCTGCTTTAGGCCTGTGATTCTTTTAGTGAGGTATTTCTGTGGCCTTTCCAGCTGTTGCAGATGTCTTGTGAGGTACATACCAAATAGGGCATTGTACTCTATAATGAGTCTAATGAGGGATGAGTACAGTGGGACAATAACCTCCTTTTCCCCTGGATAAAAAGCCTTTAGTAATGAGGTGTGCCACATAGAAGGATTTCCTGACTGTTGTGGCTATGTAGTTATCGAACGTAAGACCACTGTCCACCTGTGTCCCTATGTCCCTTATCACACTTTCAATGTTTAGTGTACTGTCACTTATATGGTAATTCATGGATACATGGTTTTTCCCAAAATACATTTCTTGGCATTGAGCTTGAGCCCATGGCTCTGGCACCAAGCATCTGTGTCTGTAATGCCCTTTTGTAGAATATCCACATCATTTGGGGATTCAATAATGGCTCCCAGTTTGCAGTCATCTGTGAACTTTATTAGCCAGAGTCCCTTAGTGCTGGCCTGTACTTCAGACAAGTAGATGCCAAACAAGTGCGGTCCCTGGACTGAATCCTGAGGTACTCTGCTTGTCACTTATCTGGAGCTGGATTTTGTGTCGGCTACTTTTACAGTGTGGGTTCTGTCAGTAAGCTAGTTGGCAACCCATCTAGTGACATAGGGACTAATGCCCAGCTTAGTTAGTTTATCTATAATTCCAGAGTGGGGTATGATGTTGAAGGCCTTGGCAAGGTGCAGATAGGCTGTATGGACTGCCTTACCCTCGTCCACGGTTCTGGAGACTGTTTCAAAGAAGTCAATCAGGTTGAGGAAACAAGATCGGCTCTTTACAAAACCAAACTGGGTGGGGTCCAGTGTCTGAAGGTTGCCAATGTCTTTGTTTATAAGTGCCATGATAATGCGTTCCATGGCTTTACAGATCAGGCTTGTTAGACTAATGGGATGATAGTTCCTGGGATACAAGGTGGATCCCCCCTTGTGGAGTGGGATAACTGTAGTTGTGCGCCACTCATTGGGCATGAAGCCTGAAGTGAGTCTATGATTAAACATGACATTTAGGTGAGGTGCCAGTTCATTTTGTAGTTCATGTAGTACACAGCCCGGGATGTCGACTGGTCCATGGATGTTGTATTCTTAGCTTTGGAGAGTGCATTTTTTTACCTGAGTGGCCATAATTACCAGAAATTGGCTATCTTTTGGTGTTGAGTTGGGCCTTTTAGGGGGTGAGAGGGGGGTGAAGTTGGCACTAAATTGATCTGCCAGTATATTGGCAATATCCTTGGGATCAGTATACTTAATGCCATTCTGTTGTAGCTCAGAGCAGATCTGAGCATTGCTATTTAGATTCCTGACATAACTATAGAATGCCTTGTGATTTTCCTTGAATCTTTGGCAATTTTATTTTCGTAACTAGCTTTGGAGGATTTTATGAGGGATGTCAGCTTCTTACTGAGGCTGGTAAGGGAGTTTTTTGCATCCTGAGATTTTCCTCTTTTCTGCAACAGTTTCTTCCTTCTGTTGTATAGTTTGTTTATGGCAGGGGACCACCAGATTGGCTTCCTTTTTTTTGTAGGAGACCGTCTTGGTTCTTTTTGGAATGGCATGATTCATGCATGAGTGGATGTGCACGTACAGTGCCTTAGTGATGGATTCAGCAGTTGAACTTTCAGTTCCCATCTGCATCGGTGTCATGAAGTTAATCAGTTGGCTTTGGAGAAGTTTTTTATGGAGGTTTCCCTACTGTGGGAGGGGGTGCAATGTGGGGGTGGGGTGTGGACATCAAGGGTGATTAGCTTATGGTAATATGTCCTTCTCCAGGTAAGGCTTCACTGAAATTCTTAAGCTTTTTTTCCCACAGTCATCTTCACTAGATTGCCAGGAAGTGACTATTGCCAAGTGGCTCCCCTGGTCAATTCAGTTTCTGTGTTAAAGGAGGGGGAGCTAATTTTTCTGATTCCCTTCAGCCGCTGATGCTATTGGAATACTCAGGGTTGTTATCTCTTAGTGCCACAAACAGCAATAGAGAATTTTAAGAAAACATGGAAACCATTTCTTTGAACTTAAAAAGAGCTGTTACAAAAACTCTCCTTTTATTGAATAATGCAAGGCCGTAAACTGTTGCAAATACACAGCCACTCCCAAATTCTTTGGAATCTTGAGGACCTCTTCAATGTCTTTATAATTCAAGAATTTCATAATGAAGTAATGAAGGCTTCCCCTTTTAGTAGACAAAAGGAAGACACTTAGATTTAATATGAATGCACATTGGATGTGCCTGCTCGAATTGAATTTGGAATTTGTATGTTAGTAACCTTTGCAGCTCAGTCTTAATGAAGTGTATTGGTCTGTTAAGCTGATCAATCACAAGGCATTTCCATAAGTTCTTTTCTCCACCTTGTCTATTTTTGGTCTAACTGCAGTTGTATTTTTTTTCAGTCTGCAGCGTATGAGACTGGACTATGGTCTTATGATCTACCAAAGTTGCTTGTTGAGTTTCTGGATTTTCAGTGATCATTGATGTGTACAGAAAGGATTCTTCCATTCTTCTAACTCTTTTTGGAGTTTAATATCCTGCATTATGTCCTTTATTAGTCTGAGAGGGAGTAGATTGATGAGCAGAGACAATAGATGTCTTCTTTGGTTGACTTCATTTTAAACCCAGTTCCCATCATATGGATATTGACTCCAGCTACCAGTAGTTTTCTCTTGGTGTAATTAAATTTAAAATACCAGTGTTCATGCATTAATAAATTTGTAAGAATAACATTATTAGATTTACTGTGAAGGCAAGAATTATTTGCATTTTAAGATAAATATTTTCATTGGGAAGTGGCTTCCTTAGTTAACAAGACATCTGGCTTCATGGGCAGTTCTGACTTCACCTACATTTCTCAGGAATTTTAACAGAGGAAATGATTTAACAAAACGAAAGAGAAACAAGCAATATTTTTAGCATGCTCAGAGAACATCCAAAAACTGTAAGTATAAATGTACTAACCTCTAACAAGTCTGAAACTGTTAATATGAAAGCACACTGAAGTGTTTCTGAAATATTTGTATTTCAAGAAAGCCACATTACAGCTTAAGAGTGACACAGTTAAACTTGTAAATGTAAACTTCACCAGTGAACTTTATGCAAAGGTGCTATTTCATGATATGCAGTAACTTGAACTAACCTCTTACCATGCCTGGGATAAGGCTTTAATGAATATTAAAAAAGACAGAATTCCAGGCCTGTGCTTCACACACAGTGTAAGCCAATTCCTTTCACCTGGCAGAAATTACAACCACAACCTCTTTGATCTGTTGTGAAAAAGTTCACATTTCTTCCATTCTCTTTTATGCACTTCTGAAAAATTAATGCATTTTTTCCCCTTCCATGTGTACAGCAACCTTTATAATTTTTGCACGTGCTTGCGGGATGCTAGCTCAATGCACACTGCTCAAACTGGAAAATGACCAACTCCCACAAGCCATAAATTCCTTGCCCTTTATACCACCCAACAGTACTTAACCACAAAGACCTGTCAGAACCCTAACTGCAAGCATTAAAACTCCCTTGTGGTCCCCAACTCTAACCATAACAAGTCGCTGATCCCTCTCTAAACCTAAATCTCCACTCCCCATCCTTAAACCAAAACTTCTCAATCACTCCCTAACTCTAAACACGCTATCTTATCCCCCTAACCTAAACCTCCATTCTGTCCCTTACACTTAGAGCCTTCCCTCTCAAGTCACTAACTAAATCCCAATGCTGTAATTCCATCCCCATAGTGACTGCACTAACCTTACCCAAAATCAGATATTCTGTTTAAGCGAGGTCTCCCCATGCCTGCAGCATCTTGCTGGAACTCAGTATTTGAAATTAACCTCAAAGAGCAGCCATGCAAGCTACCAGTGGCCTGAGTACTTTTCTACAAGGTAGTAGAATTCAAGCACCTGTGGTTTAGTTGGCTGTAGAGCATCCTTTTTTTTTTTTTTTTGTTATAGCAGCTATCTTACAGTTAGGCAGATTTTCTATGTCTCTCCCACAATGTGCCATTTTTAAATGAATGTGAAACAGTGAATGTTAGATATTCTACTATGAATTTATCATTAACTGAAATATATGGTGACTACCTTGCCCTAGATTTCCATGTGTAAATAAGCAATATGGCAATTTGCCTTGACAGTTTTGCTGAACAAAGTGTGCAACATTAAATATTCAACTCTTGTACTGTTAACTTTGATACCATATCTGATCAGAACAGTAAAATTATTATTGAACTCAGCATCTGCAATGTGCTATTTTTTTCCTCAAACAGTTTCTGCATTAAAACATGCTTGGTTATAGAAGAACAGTAGTATTTTCCACTGGGAAACTTGGTAGAAAGATTACCATTAAAATGTGACTTTACGCCACTCAGATAAAATTACTATTGATTGCTAAAAGGAAAAAATATATACATTTCTGCTGTGAAATAGAGACCTGTGATGTAGAACCATATTAACATAATGTTAGCCTTGCTATGGGCGTTTAGCAGCAAGCAATCTGATTTAAAATGAGTGTTGATTATAGACTGAGATTAATGTTCACATATGCATAAGAACACAATGAAAAGAGCAATTTCCTTCCTGGTCCAGATCAATGAGTTCTCATTCAATTATATAGCTGTAATGATTGCTTTATACAGGAATACCTTTAAATGGTTTGCTTCTGTCATTATTTCAGCCCAAGCATTCTTTCACAGGAAGCTGCCCGATGCCCCACAGCAGGCTGAACTTCAAAAGAGTACACATTCATAAAATTCTCGTTGCTGAAATGGAACATTACACTTTTAATGAAATAAGATTCTGTTCTGGAACCTAGACATACAGTGTTAAGTGGTTGCAATACATTTTAAGAATCGTCTGATTTTGATGATAATTACAACATGTTCCTATATTTTATGACTGTCTGTTGAGCTCTTTAACCCTCATTTCAAGCAGTCAGAACAGTTAGACAAGGAAATTATATAAAGCTAGAAGGCCTGCAGATTGTTTCTTAACTGCAGACTATTTTATTGTGCTCCAGTCAAGAGGTGAATATACAACATTTTAAGCAGACTCTGGGATTAATTCATATTATATTGCATTTTGCCAAGCAATTAAGGAGAGACAGTGATATAAGCAAGTTTTATTTCCTCTGAATAAAAAAATAACAATAACAGCTCACATGTATTGCTTTTTTACTGTTTTTTTTTTTCAGTAAAATGGAGCAGACAATTTCTGACTGATTTTATTGTAGAACTGATTAAGAGTATTTGTGGTGCAGTTACATCATGTATAACCGCTCTGAGACCTTGAACAGGAGGTATAAGATGAAAATATATTTCTGTCACCTCATCCTCCAGAGGCACTGTTACTTGTCTGGCTCAATGCCTCATTGTAGAAATAAAATGTTCTACATAAAGAAGCAATAAAGCATCTTAGTAGCTCTTTTACATATAAATGAACGTTCTTCAAGTATGCCTCTGATGTAAGTTATTGTAAATACAAACTGAATGAAATAGAGCTTAAATAAGAGAATGTGTGCAAATGCATCTGTTTTTAAGATTTTTCCTAACTCTGCTTGATAGGAAAATAAATCAGTTGAGTTTACAGTTTTGGTCTGAGATAACACCCACCTCACTTCACACTACAGTACAACTTATGGAAAAAGATTGGTAACATAGATGTTAATAATTAATATGAACACAACAGTAACATGATACAACAATACAGATTTCCATACCGGATTGGTTGAGCCCCAGGTTAACAATGACCGCCACCAGTACTATTAGCCAGCTGGCGGAAATTGGGCTACTGTTGGCCAAACAAGAAGAAGAAGGGGAAGGCATGCCTGAAAGCAGAAAGAGAGGAGGAAGGTTAGGAATGTAGTAGTGAGGGTAGGAACTTTGAATGCTGGCAGTATGACTGGTATGGAGAGCGCTAGCTGATATGATGGAGAGAAGGAAGGTTGATATATTGTGTGTGCAAGAGACCAGATGGAAGGGGAGTAAGGCCAGGTGTATAAAAGGCGGGTTCAAATTGTTCTATCATGGTGTGAATAGGAGGAGAAATGGGGTAGGGGTTATCCTGAAGGAACAGTATGCCAAGAGTGTATTGGAGGTGAAAAGAGTGTCGGAAAGAGTAATGTTTATGAAGCTGGAAATTGATGGTGTAATGATGAATGCTTTTAGTGCATATGCTCCAAAGTTGGGTGTGCGATGGATGAGAAAGAAAAATTTTGGTGTGAGTTGGATGAACTGGTGGTGAGTGTACCCAAGGGTGAGAGACTGGTGACTGGAGTGGACTTTAATGGGCATGTTGGTGAAGGGAACAGAGGAGATGAGGAAGTGATGGGCAGGTATGGTGTTAAGGAGAGGAATGCAGAAGGTTAGATGGTAGTGGATTTTACAAAAAGGATGGACATGGCTGTGCTGAATACGTATTTTAAGAAGAGGGAGGAGCATTGGGTGATGTACAAGAGTGGAGGAAGGTCCACACAAGTGGACTATATCCTATGCAAAAGGGCCAGTCTGAAAGAGACTGCAGACTGTAAAGTGGTGACAGGGGAAAGTGTAGTTAGGCAGCATAGAATGGTGGTCTGTAGGATGACGTTGGTGATAAAGAAGAGGAGGACAAGTGTGAGAGCAGTGCCAAGGATCAAATGGTGGAAGTTGAAAAAGGGTGATTGTGAGGTGGAGTTCAGGGAAGAGTTAAAACAGACACTGGGGGCAGTGAAGAGTTAAAACAGGCACTGGGGGGCAGTGAAGAGTTACCGAATAGCTGGGTAACTACAGCAGAGATGGTAAGGGAGACGGCTAGAAAGGTGCTTGGTGTGACATCTGGACAGAGGAAGAAGGACAAGGAGACCTGGTGGTGGAATGAGGAAGTACAGGAGAGTATACAGAGGAAGAGGCTGACGAATAAGAAGTGGGATTGTCAGAGAGATGAAGAAAGTAGACTGGAGTATAAGGAGATGAGGAGCATGGCAAAGAGAGAGGTGGCAAAGACTAAGGATAAGGCATATGGAGAGTTGTATGAAAGGTTAGACACTAAAGAGGGAGAAAAGGACCTGTACTGATTGGCTAGACAGTGAGACAGCTCTGGGAAAGATGTGCAGCAGGTAAGGGTGATAAAGGATAGTGAGGGAAACGTGCTCACAAGCAAGGAGAGTGTGTTGAGCAGATGGAAAGAGTACTTCGAGGGGCCGATGAATGAAGAGAATGAGAGAGAGAGAGAAGATTGGATGATGTGGGGATAATGAATCAGGAAGTGAAATAGATTAGCAAGGATGAAGTAAGGACAGCTATGAAGAGGATGAATAATGGAAAGGCTGTTTGTCCAGATGACATACCAGTGGAAGCATGGAGGTGCTTAGGAGAAATGGCAGTAGAGTTTTTAACCAGACTGTTTAATGAAATCTTGGAAAGTCAGAGGATGCCTGAGGAGTGGAGAAAAAGTGTTTTGGTACCTATTTTTAAGAATAATGGTGATGTGCAGAGCTGTAGTAACTACAGAGGGATAAAACTGATCAGTCACAGCTTGAAGTTATGGGAAAGAGTAGTAGAAGCTAGGTTAAGAAGGGAGGTGATGATTAGTGATCAGCAGTATGGTTTCATGCCAGGAAAGAGCACTACAAATGCAATGTTTGCTCTGAGAGTATTGATGGAGAAATATAGAGAAGGTCAGAAGGAGTTGCATTGCGTCTTTGTGGACTTGGAGAAAGCATATGATAGGGTGCCTAGAGAGGAGTTGTGGTATTGTATGAGGAAGTCAGGAGTGGCAGAGAAATATGTATGTGTGGTACAGGATATGTACGAGGGTAGTGTGACAGTGATGAGGTCTGCAGTGGGAGTGAGAGATGCGTTTAAAGTGGAGGTGGGATTTACATCAAAGATCAACTCTGAGCCCTTTCTTATTTCCAGTGGTGATGGACAGGTTGACAAATGAGATCAGACAGGAGGCCCCATGGACTATGATGTTTGCAGATGACATTGTGATCTGTAGTGAGAGTAGGGACCAGGTTGAGGAGACCCTGGAGAGATGGATGCTCTAGAGAGGAGAAGAATGAAGGTCAGCAGGACTAAGACAGAATATATGTGTGTAAATGAGAGGGAGGATAGAGGAATGGGGCAGATACAGGAAGTAGTGGTGATGAAGATGGATGAGTTTAAGTACTTGGAATCAACAGTTCAGAGAAATGGTCAGTGTGGAAGAGAGGTGAAGAAGAGAGTACAGGCAAGGTGGAATGGGTGGAAAAGAGTGTCAGGAGTGATTTGCGACAGACGGGTACCAGTCAAAATGAAAGGGAAGGTCTACAAGAGGGCAGTGAGACCAGCGATGTTGTATGGGTTGGAGACTGTGGCATTGACAAAAAGGCAGGAGTCAGAGCTGGAAGTGGCAGAGTTAAAGATGTTAAGATTTGCACTGAGTGTGACAAGGATGGACATGATTAGGAATCAGTATATTAGAGGGTCAGGTCAGGTTGGACGGTTTGGAAACAAAGTGAGAGAGGCGAGATTGCATTGGTTTGGACATGTGCTGAGGAGGGATGCTGGGTATATTGGGAAAAGGATGCTAAGGATGGAGCTGCCAGGTAAGAGGAAAAGAGGAAGGCCTAAGATAAGGTTTATGGATGTGGTGAGTGAGGACATGCAGGTGGTTGGTTTGACAGAGCAAGACGCAGAGGACAGGAAGAAAGGGAAACAGATGTTCCGCTGTGGCAACCCCTAATGGGAACAGCTGAAAGAGAAGAAGTAACATGATAAAAGTATCTAGAACATGAGACCCATAAAGGTGTAAAACACCAATAAGTCTATATTGCATTTTTTAGCTAAACGTGCTTTGGCTCCTAGAATGACTTTACATACATACATACATGCAAGTATTTCAAGCACTGGCATTAATATTCTTCTATCCTGCCAATATATCAAAACGGTTGTTCCCATAATATGTGTCCAGTCTGTTCTTGCTTTAATGTAATTTGGTAGTCTATTCCATGCATCAGCTACTCTCTCAAAGAATCAATTAGTAAACTTCTCTTTCCTTTAGAGTCTTCTACATAGGTTGTCTGATGATCATCTACTACTGTTTGATAACCGCAGACATTACCAGAAGTAGTTGCATCTAAATGCACTATATACCTGAATTAGGTCTCCTCTTAAATATCTGTGTGAGACATTCTACGAGTTCAGATATTTTAGCTTTTCATAAAAATTTAAATGTTAACAAGTATGGATGCCTTTGTTATATTTCTGCTGTACTCTTTCCAATTCATTATCCGTCTGATCTATTGAATACCTGCCAAGCACCTGAGTCTTCCACAAAATGTTGCTATACATTTCCTATGTTACTGTGTCACTTCTGACTCCTATATTATTATATTGTATATTCTTAAATGCTGTTATTACTCTTGCATATTGTTAAATGCTGTTATTAACTCTCTAAATAATCTCTTAATTATGTACATTGTTTTTTTTTTTTTTGGGGGGGGGGGCTTTTCTCCCAGGGCCTCCACTAGAAATGGGTTCATTTCAGCTCAGTGGACTTTCCTGGTTAACAAAAGCAAATAAATAAATAAGTACATAATTTACTCATGATTGTTTTCTTATAAGATTTCCATATTGGTATACCATACTTAAGTTTGGGTCTTACCATTTCTGATTTCCTAGACTTTATAAATCTTTTCATGCAACCTATAGTTTTATAAATATCATTAACTAATCAAGTGGTTGATATGATTAGAAAAACTCAGAGCTGGATCTACCCAGAGATTAGGTCCTTAAATTAATCTATGGTCTCAATCACTGCATACTGTATTAAATATTCACCTTTTAATTTATGTCTCATATGCTTAGTTTTGATGTATTTATCATCATGTTATTCTCCTGTGCCCAGATGGTCAATTTTGTCATGTTACAGATGGAAATAGATCTATTTTCAACATATGCATGCTGATATATGGTTTCAAGTCGTAACCTTTCCAGGTCTGACAGCAGCTCATCTGGTAGTACATTCTCCATTACTTTTCCAGAACATGAAAGTAGACTTAAGTCTGTAGGACTCTGGGCTAGTAAATAATACATATAATGGTACTGTAAGTTCTTGCTAAAGTATTCTCAGGTCAGTATTACTAATTCTGCCCCCCCCCATGCTTTGTTTGAGTCCAATTTGCCACAAAGGTACCAATATAAACCAATAAGTCAATTCAAGGTACCACAAGACCAGGAATAAGTTGGAGTTCTTGTAAAATCGACTTTAATATAGGTACAAACACATGAATGCACAAATTAAAAAAAAACAGCGTTTTCGTTTAAATCGCTTCATCAGATCTGATGAAGTGATTTAAACAAAAACACTGTTTTTTTAATGTGTGCGTTCATGTGTTTGTGCCTATATTAAAGTGGATTTTACAAGAACTCTGACTTATTTCTGGTCTTGTGGTACTTTGGATTGACATTTTTTAAATATAGCTATAATCTGTTGTGTCTGAGAATCAATTTTAGGATCTACACACAGCTTATCAGTTTGTATGTCTGTACTCCTTACACATCTTATGCATCTATAAGATTGTTTCCTATTATGTTCAATATCTTTACATAAATTTTCTTCAACTTTTTCTTGATCCTTTCTTATTCTATTCCTAATTTGTTTGTCCGGCTTATTTATTTCAGTTTTCTAAGTTGTAGTTTGACCTCTTTTCCATTTCTTAGATTTTTTTCTCTTACCTTAACCAAGTATCTTGTTCTTACAAAAATATATCCTCCTGATACTGTGTGCATAGATCCTGATTTTAAACATTTTTGATTGTTTTTGCATTCAAACAAATTTTCTTTAAAACGTACTAATGTTGTTGAATCGGTGTTATTCTACTCTGTTTCTGGTAAATTTAAGTCCCCATCACTATTGTTTTCCCTCTTGTGTTTCATGCAAAAAATTTATAATCCTCTTGGTTATCAGCACTTGACTTTGATGGTCTATACACTCCAACAATTGTTATGTGTTCCAGGGTTGTCTTTATTTACCCAGTTATGTAATCTATAGTATTGGT
The DNA here is from genome assembly GCF_019279795.1 of Protopterus annectens. Classification (NCBI taxonomy): domain Eukaryota; kingdom Metazoa; phylum Chordata; order Ceratodontiformes; family Protopteridae; genus Protopterus; species Protopterus annectens. Next base: position 1,400,532,982 of record NC_056746.1, read on the forward strand.
GTTATTTCTAAACATGTAATAATCACAGGTCTCCTAATCACCTTTAATCCCTATCCCAACACCTCCACTGGATTTTTTTTGTAAGAATATCTGTTATAGTAAAAACATTTATTCCCTGACAGAACTGGTTTCCAGTCGTTGTTCTTTAATCATGTTTCAAAAACAATAACAGCATCAATCTTTTGGGAATGTAGCAACATTTCCAATAAGAAAAACTTTATTATTAATGCAACCATCAAAGATGTATCAAATATTACTATCTGTTAACTGTTAAATTTTCAACCTGACAAAAATCCTGCCTTGTGTTTGTCCGATATTGCAAAATAACTACTACAAATATTCTCTTGCCTGATCTTGACAAGTACACTCCTCCTGTATGAATGTGTGTGCCCAAAATTAGGATCAGATGCTCTACACATTTTGTTGTTTAAAACAAGACAATTTTTTCATGTAGGTATTTTCCCCCCCACAAAAAAATGTTTCATTCACAGTGACATGTCCCTCCTTTTTACATGAGATTTGTGAAGGATATGTCCTAACACCTGTACAAACTATGCTATTCAATAGGACTATAAGTTCCCTACCAACAGTCACAGAGCCCTTGCAGATGAGATCACTTGTACTGACATGAATAAAAAGAGATACATACTTCCTTACATTAAAGCATTCTTAGGCCTGCCTTACATCCTCTATTTTTGCTCCAGGCAAACATAACATTATTCAATGTTCATGATCTTCTCTGGAAATGTTAGTATCAGCTCCTCTAATAAATGAATCTCCAATTACAAGAATATCTTTTCTGACCAGATCTGAATTATCCTCGACTTTTATTTCAGTAATATCGACTCTATAAATTGTTAAAAAGGAATGGTTTTCAACACCATTAGTTAGATTAATCCCAATGTTTTCAATGCTTATTACACATGGCAAGCATATAATTCTCATCCAGCTGGCTTTGTACATCTACAGCTGGAGCCATGTTGTCAATGTCTGTCTTTCTCCTCTTTTTCCTTACAGTAATGTTCTTTAGTCTTTCCATGTTCACTTTTGATTCCTTCCTTTTGTCCTGCCCCTTGTATATTTTTTCTACCTTCTCACTTGGAAAAATTATGCCATTTTATGTAGACTGAAGGTTTTCTGATATAAAAATGTTATCATTCCTTATAATCTATGTGTTAGATATCAGAGCAGTGTCCTTTTCAGTATATATTTTCTTTGCTTTACAGACATTTATCAGTTTGATTTTCTTCATTTATTGCAAACCTCTTCCTTTCTTTCTTTTATTTCCTTCTATAGATTGCTGAATACTTGTATCCAGAATTCCAAAGTTGTCAGTGGCATTATCTTGTTTAATAATGTGAGTGATCTTTACAGACAATAAACACATCATTTCCTAAATGTGCTCTATTTGTTCTTTGTTGAACATTGCTTATCTCACCAGTCCAGTCATTAATATATGTAACAGCAGTTCTCCAAGCCATGCCAGTTGCACAAATGCAATCGTTATCAGTAAGTCTAGATTTACTACTAAGCAAATTACCCAACTTTTGACATAAGGAACACAGATCACCAGTGTTATTAGGTGTTACTTTTAAATACACATAGCATCTATTACACTATACAAGATAATCGTGTTTTATAAATCATTATTGGCATGCTCATTGAATGAACCCATATTCAGCTGCAAATGAATAAAAAAATAGTGAAAGAAAAGAATAACCAAAATTAATTACTACAGAATTCAAAGAGAAATTAAATCAACTTCTAAGAGTAAAGTTGCACAAACAATATACAACTAAATACTAAATTAAGTACAGTAAAGTTGTTGCTATGACCATAGAAGTTGTGATAGTCGCATAAAAGCTGGAATTCCTTTATGTCATGCACGAATGTGAGCAATAGCTTCTGCTCACTATCACTCACAGTCGCACCTCTTTTGAACGGTAAAGATCAATAAATCACAAACCATAGCAGAATTGTTTAGATAAGCTCTGGATTGTTCTCACTGCAGTGTGTGTGAATTTATAGCTAACTAATCCCCTGGGATGGCTAACGTTTGCCTGTTTAAAACCTATCCCTTTTTAACAACTAACATTGAACATGAAAAGTTAAACAAAATATAAATCAAAGTAAATCTTATCTACAAGCTATCCCTTCTCCCTGTAAACAGTGAAAAATAGTATGTAAAAAATCAAATATAAATTCAAATAAAAACTTATCTTAGCAAGCTACTGCACAATTAATTCCACATCAATACAGGATTGTTTAGATAAGCTCTGGATTGTCCTCTCTCAAGCCTGTATAAAATTATAGCTGACTAGGCCCCTTTGTGTGGCAAGAGTTTGCTTGTCTAAAACTAATCCCTTTCTAACAACAGTAAAAGTTACAACAAAATATAATTCAAAGTAAATCTTCTTGCCTATAAGCTATCCCTTTCTTTCTACAAACAGTGAAAAACAGTGTTCAAAAAATAAAATAAAAATTCAAATAAAAAGTTCTCTTACTAAGCTACTGTACAACCACAGACCACTACAGTATTGTTTAGATATGCTCCAGATTTTAGTCTTTCTCAGACTTCTGCCTGAATATCTGAGATTGCATAGCTTATCAAATGCCCAGCACATGAAGACACATAAAATGTGTCTGCTTCATTTGAAAGTTTCTATCCATCCATCCATCCATCCATCCATCCATCCATCCATCCATCCATCCATCCATCCATCCACCTTCAACCCCTTTTCCCATTTTGCACATGGGGCCATGATGTCACTTCCACAGTGACAATCATCTCGAGCCAAGGTTTATACCGCTGGTTGCCTAGCCCTGCCATGGTAGTTCATTTGCACCACCTACTCAGCCACACACTCTCACCTATGGCCAATTTAGAGCGTCTTTGGAAGGTGGGAGGAAACCGGAGCACCCGGAGGAAACCCACGTGACTGCAGGGAGTGCATGCAGACTCCACACAAAAGGCACCTCAGACAAGAATCAAAGCAGAGAACTTCTTACTGTAAGATAACAATGCTAACCGCTGCACCACCGTGGCCACCCATGAAAATTCCTATCATGCTGAATAAAATGATAAAGACACTATGTAAACTGCATGTACAATTTATGGTGTTTCAGCTATAGTTATGTTTGCTGATGAACACATGAATGTCTTCCATTTTTTAACACATCAGTAATCAAGCAAAACACGTATAGATACATGGTATGTTGAAAAAAGGTGATTCCATGCTCACACTTCAACAAATGTATGCATGGCAGGTGAGGATTATTAAGTGCTCAGGAACAGAGTTAGGTTTGTCTGTTTAAAACGTGCATATGATTCCCACATTTGCTTGCCTAGCATTGTTCCCATCTTCCTGTCTTCTTACTAAAATGCTTATAGTTATATTTTTATGTATAAAAATATTTCCACATTTTTATTATATATTAAAAAAATATCTTTCAGACACTACATAACAACAGGAGAAAGACATTGTTATGATTAAATAATAAATAAAACATCTGCTACCTTCATTTTATGTTGAAATCATAAAGTTGTGAAAATATTCCAGTGATGCCTATAAACAAATTTATAAAAATATTATGTACCTTTCATGTTTTGATTAATATTTCAAAAATAAAGAGCTTACAAAACCTGGATGTCAGCATATGAAATGATACATGAAAAACAAAACTATCACAAACTCTATGGACAGCATGTACTGTTCCTGAGATCATAAAATTTCCCATTTCTAATAGGTAATATTAGCTCAATAGGAATAAAAACATGATTTGTATTATATTTTTGTATCATATCTATTAAAATCATTATGCATATTTTTGTGAATTTTATTTTTTCTGTTTACATGTTTCACTCGGACATATGGATAAGGATATGCTAATCTTTGCTTCCTGTATAATTACTATGCTTACTTTTGCTGAAAAGCTTAGGGTCCAAATTCCGAAAGACTTGAGGGAAAATTGCAGATATATCTTGTGTCAATTTTATCACAACTCCAAGCCAAAAGCTTACACAACCCACCCCCATCCCATATTAAGGAAACCACTGTAAAAAATTTCTCCAAAGCCAACTTCATGCTTCTTAAGACAGAAGTAGTGAACTTCATGACACCCATGCAGATGGACAATACAGTTACAACTGCTGAACCCTACACAAATGCACTCTATAAGCACTTACACGAGTGCATGGATCGTGCTATCCCAAACAGAACCAAGATGCTATCCTCCAAAAAAAGGAAGCCAATCTGGTGGTCCCCTGCCATAAACAAACTGTACAACAGAAGGAAGAAAGTTTTGCAAAAGAGAGTAAAATTCCATGATTGGAGGAGCTCACTGGTCAGCCTCAGTAAGAAGCTGAGATCCCTTATAAGATCTTCCAAAGCTAGCTACGAAAACAAAATCGCCACTAATTCTACGGACAACCTCAAAGCATTCTAAAGCTATGTCAAGAATCTCGATGGCAACTCCCAGATCTGATCTGAGTTACAGCACAATGGCACAAAAATTACAGAACCAACTGATATTGCCAACATCCTGGCAGATAGGTTCAGTGCTAACTTTACCCCCCCACCCCATAAAGGGCCCATATCTATACAGGAAGAATGCAGTGTCCCTGTAATCACAACTACACAGGTAAAAGCTGCACTCTCTAAAGCCAAAAACACAGCATCCGTGGGACTGCACAACATCCCAAGCTGCGTTTTACATGAACTTCAGAACGAACTGGCTCCCCACTTAAGCACCATGTTCAATAATAGCCTTGCATCAGGCTTTGAGCCCACATAGGCCCTTGGGCCGATAGACTAGTACCTACCTATGATCCTATGAACCTACGAACCTATGAACCAAGGAAGCAGTGATGCACCACAACATGTAATTGTAAAGAAGGCAGAGGAAGCATATTTATCAGTCAACAGCTTCTAACTCAGTCAACAACTTTCAGTTCGGCAGTAATGAACAGCCAAACAGAGGTCATGTGATTCCATAACATGCAATGTAATGAAACCACTTTATAAATGTGTGGCACTATATCCAAGCAATACAAATATATAATCTGCGCAACAGATTACATAGAGATGCTATCTGCTGGAAATTAAAGGCACCCCAGGCTGGTTTAGGATGGTGCAGAATTATGCATGGAAACAATGACCAAAAGGAACCAGATGGAATATTAACTCATTACAGCTGAGTGATACCTCTAGGTGTTTCTGCAGCTCCACCCTACTGCACCTCTAGGCATCAAACATTGCTTGCTCACATTTTCATTAATAATTCCAAAACAATGCTGCATATAAAGCATTAAAAGCATTATTAAAGCTTACACAATAGCCAACAGAACTGTAATGATAACTGACCGCTCCCTAGTGCAGGTAAAGAGGTATTATTTTTTGTTTCTCCAATATTTATTTATAACTTTCCTATTTTTCTAAGTATTCTAGCATAAAAGAAACACAAATACTATTGCTGAGGCTCAAATAAAAGCTCTCAGCTGGATGACGAAAATGCTGCTAACAGTATGTGTGCAACTTAAGTGGTTGCAGAGATATTGTAAGTTGTTTATAAAATATTGCAAACTTAAAAATGACTGCATTTACTGTAATTTATAAAATCTAGTTAAATATTTAGAACCTAAAGAAAACTACTGCTATAAAAATAGTTTTTGCTGAAGAGTTATTCATTTACACTTCATTAGTAACCCCTATACTTCAAGAGATACAAACATTTGTTTCAAAGGTGAGGACATGATTTGAGTCTATGAAAAAGCTTAAATTCTGGCCATTGGAAGTTGCAGTGTAAACTTCCAGGGCTCCACTGCATCATAGGATCATAGGAGGTTACTAGGCTTTTGGTCCTGAAGCCCTTATAAGCCTAGCCAAGAGCTTAGCCCATGTTTAGACAAGTCAGTACTCAAAGCCCCTGCCTAGCAGGGACACAGGTAAGGAGACAGGTCGTGAGAATGAGATAAACATCTGTGATCAGCTACTGGATGCAATGAAGGATTACAATGCTTTTTATGTTAAGATGTGTGTATGTATGAAAGACAATACCCAGGATTTAATAAACTCCATGTAGGCACCATGTAGAGCCTACCCAGAATGTATCCTTTTACACTGCCATGGTTCCTCCTCGGCAGTGTGCCATGCATAGGAACAGGGATATTGAATCAGTGAAGGGAGATGTGTAGAGGCTATCCGTGGTTGTGGATGCCTGGTCAGATGCTATGTACAAGGAGTGGCTCCCGGTAATGCACCCCACCACTGTTGAAAAGCTGTGAATTGTGTTAAATATGTACTATATAAGGGGTCTATATCAGAACAACGAAGGTACATATGTGCGACTACACAAAAGTTGACACATAATACGCAAAACATGTAAATAGCAAACAGCCACATAATCAAATTTTTCCTAGTAAAAAAAAATTCACGTCGCTGTTAGGAAAAAATAAAAAATAAAACATTATAAGGTGGGGGACTTTCCCCTCCACACCCCCTAATGTGGGGGGCTGTGCCCCCACCCCCCCAACTAAATATACCAACTCTGAGATTGCACTATAGTGAAGGAAAGGTCAACTCCATGTAGTTGGCCAACTACCTCCTTGCCCTGTGACATATTCATCGAATCGCTTAAATGCGGTTCGATGAATGTGTCACTCTTTACGTGTTCGCTCAAAAGAAGTTTCATGCTTCTAATATAGACCCATATATAAGTTTTTTTGTTTTTTTTGCTGCATGTTTGCACAGAGCACTGCAGAGCACAGCAATGCCAAGCCACTCTTATTTAATAGACAGCTGACACCTGCTACACATGTAAAAATAGAAAGCAGATGTAATCAGTTATCCTACTTATTTTATTTTTCCATTGTGATTTTTTTTTAATTGCCATCTGCACAGTGCGATGCAGAGCACTGCAAAGCCGAGCACCCTGTATACATGCATAGCCGACACCTGCCAGACATCTAAAAATAGAAATCGGATGCAATTAATTATTTATTTATAGGTTTGTTTACATGTGTTTGTGCATTGAGGCATGGTACTCAGCAATACTAACAGGTAGCCTAGTAGTATACATGAAGGTATACTAGTTTTCATACTATCCCAGTAGCTAAATGAGTAGAATTAGTAGGTCCTGAGTTCAAGTCCATAGCATGCAAGACAAGTTTGTAATTTAATGTACAAATTTTGTTTAATTTAATAACAAAATTGTGAAATATGGCACTGCTGAACTCTGCTAAGCTTTGCTCAACCATGTTAAGCACTGCATAAACATGCTAATTGCTACCAATGTTTGCTCAGTGCTAAGCTTTGCTGAAACCAAGGTTGGCCGACTTTTTGAACTGCGCAGCTCTGCCTAGCTGGTGTGCACACTGCTAAGTGATGCGGCGCTTTTTTGAATGTTGCTCAGTGATGTGTAAGGGCAGGAAAACAGCCTATATTAGGTGCAATAGGCAGGAATTCTGCACCATTTTCTTGAGTTCAATCAACTGTTGATATGGCAGGTTGTGCTGGTGGAGGTGCATGCTTTCAGAAGTAGGGTATTCAGGAGTCTAGGATCATGGTTGGCCTCCTGGTAAAAAAAGATGAACTTAGGCTGCTGCAGGGCAGTTTCCAGGGCTCAGAGTGTAAGGTGGAGGCCTGGGACCATTTGGCCAAGGAACTCACCAGTGTTACTGGTATTCCCCCACACAGCTGAGCAGTGTTTTCACCATTATGATGACCTGAAAAGGTGAAAAAGGGGAACCTTGGACATCTCAGTTGAAGAAGCTAGAACAGGGAATGCCCCACAAATATGTAAGTAATTTTTCCTCTGTTTTACCAGCATGCAAGCTGAATGTCTACAAAACTGGTATGCATAATGGTGTACTTTTCTTCCAACATTTGCAGCTGAGAGGGCTTGCAATGTTGAGTTCCCTGCCAGGTGCCTGGCCAGGTTTCACCTTGATTGTGGTAAGTATGGATGTATTATGCTAACTGTAGTGCAATAAACAAGAAAGAATAAAGCATTGACTGCAATAAAGTATACACATGAAAAAAATGTAGTGCAATAAATGGGCACATACAACTGTAGTGCAATAAATAAACAATAACATTAGTGCAATAAACAATAAACAATACCAATAACAGTAAGCAAAATGGTGTACAGCAGGATTGTGTTGTCATAACCATTGCAGTAGAGCTGTATGATTTGATTGTCAATGATAAGGTTGCTGCAGTCAAGTGTAACACTGTAATAGCTGTAAAATGCAAAACTAACAGCCTGCTAACTGTAGTGCTTAACTCATAGTACTTTCTCTTCAGGCCAAAATCTGTCCCAGAATGCTCTCTGTTCCTCCTACTTCAGGTAATAAAGGTATATAGGTGAGGTAGCCCACTCCACTGGCAGATATTATGCGTGGACTTCACAGATATTTCAAAGATATACCAATAAAACAGTGCTCACCAGCATTATTGATTCTAAAATAAAGCCGTATTAATATATGCAGCATGGTTGTATTCCATGCATGTGTGTTCTACACTCACTGCAGTCAATTATAACACTATAATATTTCTATAATGCAAGAATAATGTCCTGCAACTTGTATTGCTCACCTCATAGTACAGTTCCAGGTTATCTCTTGGCCAGCATCAGTGACTCAGTAGTCAGCAGTGATTCATTAGTGCAGTCTGTTAAATGCCTTATACAAAATAAATTTTTCACACACAGTCCTTTGTTCAAATCCAGTGGTGTGCAACACTAAATTTTCAGTATCAGTCATGCAATGCTTACATTTTCTCTCTCTCGAGGAACAAAGGGTTTATGGGTGAGGTAGCCCATATTTTTAGCAGATATTGTGTTTAGATTTCACAGAATTGTAAAATCATTAGCAAGAAAGTGTTCACCAGCATTGCTCATTCATATATAAATCTATTTATAGTATGGCTACATTCCTTGCATGTCTGTACTAAGTTGCTACATTCAATTATTACATTATTTGCAGATGTCCCCTGCAGTCACAGGTATTGAGTTCTATCCCCATGCCTTCCAACTAAGCCATGACAGCTGTCTAGTTTATGTACTGTACACAAACATGCCTCTCAAGTGTCAGGATTTTTCATAATGTAATTAATACTGCCTAATCCATCTGTCACAAGATTACTAGAGAAAGACTACCTGGAATGCAATGTATTAGCAAATGTGCTTACAGAAAATCTTGGTAGTTATATAGGTCCACATTATGTGAAATTGTTCTCTGCAGTTGTGTGCCTGCATTTGTTATTGCTTGACCCATACTGACCCATGCTAACAGCCTGAGAATTATGCGTGCTACATCAGCTATAGGAGAATTGTAGTCACTGTACCAAAACTGACATGAGACACCTGTAGAGTGTTTATTATCAGTACTTTCAGGGATATAATCTGCAATGCTACATAATGGAATGTTTTTCTGTCTCTCCCCACCCCTTATCGTTATTTATTTGTTATTCATTGTTATTATTTAATATTAACATATGTTGTTAAATTAACTATATTTTTGCAAACTGTTATGTAATATGTAATATAATAATGTGTTATTACGATTCACTATTGACAAATTGTGTTAAACTAACTATTTTGTTGCTGTTATGGCTTACTTCTTACTGGCATGCTGTTACCATACTGACTGTTATGTTATTTACTGTTGTGTTATGCATACTGTACATTAATATGTATTTGTCTGAATTAAAATGATGTTCCAGTCTGTTAATACTAACAATGGTTTGGTTGTTACTAATCTTAACCTATTGTTATACCTCTATCACCACAGCATTTCAAGGTAGGCTGGTTCCGGCTGATCTCCCTACCTTGCAACACCTGGCTGTGGCACTGAGTCCCAGCACATCTGGGACCTAGACCAGTGGTGCCTCCTCTGTTGCCCTGCACTATAAGTGACATTGGGTAGTAGCACCCCATGGGATGGGGCCCAGACACCTCTGGGAGTGGTGGTGGAGGGTGAGTTGTCACCCATAATGAGCTGTCGGTCTTGGTGTGCAGGATAGTCTACCAAGGGTTTGACTGCCGCCTGTGCCAGATTGAGGACATGCTGGCCGACTTGGTGGGTCAGCCTCACCTTGGTGCCAGCCTCCAGCACTGCCACACTTGGGGCAGTGAAGGAGCAGTGCTGACAATCTCGTGGGTGGGGATATGAGTCACACTGCTGCCATCTGGAGGCACATGGGACTTGGATTCCACAACATCCTCCCTATCCAAGGTGTTCATCCCATCATATGTTACAGACCGTCCCTGTCTGCTGTCTTATTTGTCTGCAAATGCATCCTCACCTACCCAACTTACCTCCCCCACATGTACCTATCTCCATTCCCCAACATTCCATTCACACCTTAAAAAATGGGCACCAGTCCCCCCAAAAAAAATATTGCTACATTCATAGCTCTCCATTTCACCCACATGTCCCCTGGCCGCAAGTAATTTGGTCCAATTGGCTTGACAAAGCAGTTATATTGTCTTCATCTCTCTGTCTATGGGTGAGAGTTCAAATCCATGTACATATTCTGTCAAAGTGCACAGCTGTAGCTGTACAAGAAATGGATAGCTATGGTTCTTTCCTACACCCTTCCTGCACATCCCTACCTGCCTTCCACTATGTTTTTACCCCTGTTTGCACCCCATTTCACCACATTCCTATCTCCCCAGTTTTGTTTTCTTTATATATTTTAGTGCCATGTCATGCAACTTTGCTAAGCTCAGCTAAATAGGGCTGTATTGATTATATGTATCCTTAAAATTCTATTGCACATTTACAAAATAAACACCTGTCCCATGTTTTGAACTTGAGACCATTGCACTAGCAGACCAGTGCATTAACATGCCATGCCACACAACTCTTACTTAAAATAACTGCTTTAAAACACATAGTGATTGCCAGTTACAGTCATTAAGCGAGTGAGCACCACGCTGCACAAACTTGAATAAAACTAAATGGAAAACATGGGAGTGTTCCTGGGACTCTGATGCAATAGTACACCACTACAAAGCCAAAGACATAATAATGGATGTAAGCGAGGCCTCTGATAGCAAGTACATGTGCCCTTTTGTCAGCCACATGTAGAAAGATACCCAAGCTGAAAAAGCAGTAAAACTACAAACTGAAGTAAAAGCCACAAAAGTTCAACAGCTTACAAATCTCAGCCTGTTCAGAACAATAAGATGAAAATCTCCAGAAAATACTGTGGAATAGGTAGGACCATTAAAAAAATGATTTAATAAAAATATTTAAAATAAGATAAGAGCTTTCATTTTTAAAGGCTTTAACAAGATAAAGCAAGCTTCCCTTTAAGAGGGGTCTGGCTCAATTTTGACACTTTGGCTGCTGAGGAGTGAAGTCTTAAATAAATTCTTAGCCCTACTTCCTTGGATTTATCTGATGAAGTTTGTTTGTTATGGCCAGAGAAGCACAAATAGCTTTACAACCCTTATTTTCACAAATGGAATTTCAAGATGTAACACAGACTGTTGGCAACTTAACATTACTCCTGCAGCAGCTGAAACAAAAAATAGATTTTCTTCTCTCACTTCCCTCTGCTCAAAACTGTGGATAATGCAGGAGCTTTTGGTGGGGAAGGGAACCAGGTAAACACAGTAGATCCTATGAAGCACAACTCAGTACAGAACCTGGTAAGCAATAATGTTTCTCTTAACTTAGCACAAGCTACAACAGAGTTTAGACATGACAGTAGTAATTTATACAGAAATATTCCTAAACTAAGTGAATGGATTTCAAAAGAAAAAAGCCTTTTTTTCTAATGTCAACAAAGCACCTGACAACTTATGCAGCAATCTGGGAGAATTAGATTAAAAGCTTTTTACATTGCAGACAGAAAATGCTTACTTTTTGGAAACTATACATAGAAATGAAGTCCCAAAAGGGCTTCACAGTTAGCAATACCCTACCAAGTTAATCAAAGATTTGGCTTTACATCTAGATGTATTATCCATGTTTGATCACTATGGGTGAGAATACATGGAACTACTAGTAAAATATAATAGCAGGACTATTGAGCAGCTGATAGCTGAAACTAACTTATTGGAATAAATTATTTTAAAAGATAGTGACTACACCCACTATCAATATAAACATTCCTGGATATTTCCTAGCACTGACAATCAAATAGAACAAGTTAAAAAAGAAAAAAAGAAAAAAGATTGAAAGGGACTGTAAAGCATATAAGAGCAGAACGGCCTACCCTTATCCACCTAGTTCCCAAACTTGGGGCAATAAGGATTTTGGAGGAAAGGATTCCTCCTCTCATAACAATTTCAATGGTATAGTCAGTGGAAATGATAAAGTGGAGACTGACATAACTGACAATTGCACTGAACAGGGGTATCATTCTAACCCCATGGATTTTCTGCCACCCAGGTGATCAGAAAGGTTAAAACAACAACAACAGAGGCAGGGTAGAGAACAACCTCCACCCACCCCTTGGAACCAACAGGGGAGGAATTTTAGGACCACACCAGGGAACCAGAACTCACCAGGAATGCTCATGGACATACCAATGAATATAGAGGACGTTTCATCTGCATTAATCCCTAATGTGAATGTTCTTGAAGCTCTCAATGACAACACAGAATGCCATATATGTACCAACGAAGCAGGTGACTTCAAAATGTATAACTATACTAAACATTGTATTGAAACAGCACTCATTGAAGTCGTTGGTAAGGACATGACATTTGTGCCTTCCAGGAGAGCCAACATTCTTGAGACCTTGTTGGATTTGAAGTGTTTTGTTTATAAACTAAATATTAAACTGTTTTTTAAAGACGATACACAACCTACCCAATTTCTTTAAGTTTCAAGTACTTTCAACCCCCCATTGAACTCACTACCGCATGTGCTCCAAAAAATCAGTGAACTGTACATAAGACATATGGCACAGAGAAATTGTCAAATTATACCTAATCTGTCTAGAGAGGAGGAAGAAGCTTTACATAATATTAGAAACACTGGCCTAATATTTATGGAGCCTGATAAATGCAATGGCCTCATCATCATGGAACAGATAGAATATTCCAGGAGAATTAAGGAGATGTTAAACGACAGTGTTTAAAATGAAGTATCCAGAAATAAATTAAATCTAGCATACAGGAGGATCACATCCCTTTTAAATGATATGTTTATAGAAGGAAGAATCAACATCAAAGAATTTAACTACCTTAACAATATCTCTCATGTGATGCCTACAATTTTTAGGATCCCCAAAACCCACAAGGACCTTAATAACCCTCCTATGCATCCCATTGTGGACAGTCGGGGATCAACCACTCAGGCATGTGCTAAGCTTGTGGATTATAAACTAAAAGACTTACTTAAGACTGAACCACAAGTTTGCAAAGACTCCTGGGAGTTCTTAAAAAACATCAATAACACCATCTACGTGGACACTGACCTACTTGTCAGTATTGATGTAGTTGATTTATACAGAGTGATACCACATGAGGTGGGACTAAACTGGTTCCCTGAGTTTCTTGAAAACAAAAGCTTGAACAATGATCAGACTAGTCTACTGGAAGATTTGTTGGAAATTGTCTTTACCAACAACTATATTTTCCATGAAGGAGAATTATATCATCAAAACCAAGGTATGTCCATGGGGGCAAATTGTATCTCTGTTTATGCCAATATTGTAATGGCTAAATGGAAATAAGCCTTTGTGTTCAATGGCCCCTTTTATACATCTGTGAGATTTTACAACAGATATCTGGATGATTTGTTTATTATCTGGCAGGATACTGAGGAGAAACTGATGGAATTTATGAACTACATCAACTCAAGCAAGGAGTTTTTGAAATTTACAATAAATAAGGATAACTTTAATATTTCTTATCCGGATGTTTTCTTCTCCAAGAACTCGAATAATGGTTGTTATGTTTTGAGCATTCATTGAAAGCCAACTTAGTACAACTCCTTCCTCCAGTTTTAGAGTGCTCATTCCCCTTGCCCAAAAGAAATCAGTGGTAAAGGGAAAATTTGTGAGGGCCCCAAGAATGGTCACCACGGAAAAGCACTTCTGTAAAGAGTATACTACCTTGGAAAACATGTTTCTGGCAAGAGGTTACCCAAAAGAGTTTGCAACTGACATCAAGGAGAAAGTAGTTATGTAAAGGAAAAGGAATTACTACATCCTGATAGTCAATAATAATGGTGCTGTTACATCTGAAACTGACAAAGAAGGTAAAAATGGAACCATTGATCTGAGCATTGTCTTCATTATGATTTCAGCCAAGACCATCAAACTATCAGATGGATACTGAAGAAGAACTGGGATTTATTTAAAGAAAACAGGTACATTTTATAACTACTTCCAGAGCACCCTTTGGTGGTTTTTAAGAGGGAAGAAAATAAAGGAGATGTTAGAATGTACAATGCTTAATACTAATACAACCAGTAACATTTATAGAATGACCAAGTGTGGGCAATGTTCATTCTGTAAGGGAATCCAAGTGGGTGATTCTTTTTGGATAAAAAAACAACACATTCAGGTTGCAGGAAAATTTAATTGAAACAGTAAAGGTCTGGTCTATGCTGCTCTCTGTTAGGTATGTCCATCATATTGGAAAGGCTGAAAATGCCTTAAAAGAAAGGATGTATGAACATCTTTACGATGTACGAAAAGACAAAATTGCAAATGCTTTGGCTAAGCAGGTAATAGAATTTCACGACCATTACTTTTACTTTGCAGTTGTTGAGCAGATCCACTAAGGAGCTAGAGGAAGCCTGTGGCCTTTATTTCTAGAAAGAAGGGAAGTATTTTGGCAGCTGGTGTTTCAAGCTGATGTTTGGCCAGGTGTTAATGAATGTATCTCCATTTCCAGTCTGTTAAATTTAAAGGCTTTAAGAAGATAAAGCAATTTTTCCTTTAAGGAGTGCTGGCTAAATTTTGACACTTTGATTGGCTGCTGAGGAGTGCACTCTTACATAAATTCTTAGCCCTACTTCCTTGGATTTATCTGATGAAATCTTGTGGTGAAACAAAACAAAAGCAATTATCTTATTTTAAATAATTTTTCATTAAAGAGGTTTTTTAATTGTACTACCTATTCCACAGTATTTTCTGGAGTTTTGCATCTTGTTGTTCTGAACAGAGCAAGGTTTGTAAGCTGTTGAACTTTTGTGGCTTTTACTTCAACATGTAGAAAGACACCTGCTAAGGCATTAATGGCAAAATGCATGTGCAATTGGGACCCTGGTGCAGAAATACAACCATGTAAAGGCTTGCACTTACTGATGGATGTAGAATATGATTGTCACAGCCTGTCGGTGTGCACATATATCGTGCAAATACATGTACTGCAGCACTGACTCAGTAGTTCAGTCTGTTAAATGCATCATAAACAGTCCATTTTTGCCGCACACTGTCCTGGGTTCAAATCCAGTGGTCTGTAGCACTGACGTTTCAGTATTGTGAAGCAAGTAATTATTAACAGAGTCATGCACTCTTTATACACACAATGCATGTCAAATAAATTGACTACTTTTAACTTATGGAAGTCACAGGCCTGCAGGTAGGAACACAATTCATGTATCCCTATAGCAAATGTAGATGTGCATAAATTGTCATGTCATGCAGTAATATGCATTCACAGAGAATGTCAACTCAGGTACTGCTAATGAGGGCCACTAATATTAGAGTGCACCACAGAATCCTTTCAGAGTCACAGTGCAGATTACAACAGCTTAACAATGAACATACACATTTGAAGTCCCTGCTTATAACAAGGACTGCCCTCATACACACTGCAAATTACTACCAGACTGTAATACATTGCCTGTCAGATGACCAAATGCTGGACATATTCAAACACACACACACACACACACACACACACACACACACACACACACACACACACACACACACACACACACACACACACACACACACACACACACACACACACACACACACACACACACACACGCGCACACATATACATTTCATAACGTTGAATTTCATAACATTGAGACTAAAACATCTAAATCCCAAAACACTGAAAACTCAGAACATTGAAAGCGTGCTTCATAACATTGAAAACTACAATACATATGTAAATAACATCCTCTCCACCTATAACAACACCTAACTAACAAACACACTTTCTACTACATTTCTGCAGGGGGCAAGTCCCCCTGCACCCCCATGCAGGGGGCTCTGCCCCTCTCACCACCCTGTAAATTAAATATACAAACTCCAAGAAAACTACAGTGAAAAAAAGTTAATTTCCTTACCTCACTGTATCACAATCACCATACACTGAGTTTAGGAAATTAACTTTTTTCCACTGTAGTATGATCTTGGAGTTGGTTTATTTAATTTACGGGGGCTTGCCCCCCTGCAGAAATATAGTAGAAAGTGTGTTTGTTAGTTAGGTGTTGTTGACAGTGGAGGAGATCCTATTTACTTGTGCAATGTAGTTTTCAATGTTATGACGCACACTTTCAATGTTCTGAGTTTTCAATGTTTTGGGTTTTCAGTGTTTTGAATTTTCGATGTTATGAAATTCAAAGTTATGGAATTTCAATGTTATGAAGTAGACCCATATATATATATATATATATATATATATATATATATATATATATATATATATATATATATATATATACTCTGCATCTTGCTCAAGGACATGTTGCCTAGTACTCTATCATTGATACTGTTGCCTAGCATACCTACCACTCTGGACCTGGTTCTACAACAAGGCTGACACAGCTGACACATTTACCCCCACAGCTTGTTGTCCTCCAAAGTCTTCAAACTGTCTGGGTATGCCTATTACCTGCAGCAGTAGCTGCAGCCTGTACAACAGCCATCTGTATGTAAAGGTGTCTGCTGCAGACCTACCCTCTGTGATGATGTAGTCTTCTCACCCCAGTAATGTCCAGTACAACATATCAGAAAAGGGCCCTAATCTACATGAAGGCCTCATATATTCTACATGGTTTTATGTCATTGGCTGATTATAGTGCAAATCAGCTGTTTTGTTTGCAATTAGCATTTCAGAGCCACAGATTGGTTTAGAGGTAATCACCTGCTGCTGGGAGGCATGTTTAAAAGACAAGCATCTGGCTATGGGGACCCATTCTGTATGAGAACTTCCTCACATAGAGCATGCCATTGTGACAACTATACTATTACCACATATCAACAGAGGAGTACTGCACTCTATCAGATATGTAAATGTTTTTGTGTACAACAGGTTGCAGATGGATGAATAGACTTACAGGGAATAGTGATTACAGCATTACGCCTGTCTTAGACCTGTGATAATGACATGTCAGTGACCTTCTGCTGTCTTACACCTACACAGGATGTACAAAACATAAAGGATGCATTGTCTTTTGTCATTGTGGCACACTGGTCTCCTTGGGCTGTCCCTTTTTAGTGGTGTAATAGCACACTGCTATTCATGTGGCATTGTTCGTATGACATATTATCAAGGGGTTGCCCATAGTGGACACACCACAGTAGACCTGAGTGTTGGGTATATGATAATACAGTACTGCCTGTCATGGCACACACTGGAATACCTGACTATTCTATACTATATCAGTTGTATCCATACACTTTGTTTGTTTGTACACTGTGGAGTATGGCATGCATGAGCAAGCAGTGGTTAGTGCCACCCATTTTGACCTTGCTGTATCTGTACATAGTGTACATCCACATATGTGATCTTTTAATGTGTTACCCTTTTGTTGTATTTCAGAAATTATATACTGTAGATGCCATGCACCCTTCTCGGATGTGGAAAATGAAATTATACTGCAAGCACTAAGGCAACATCATCACATCCTACTATCCTGGGGGAGACAAAGCAGGAAACAGCGTGCATTGTGGGAAGACCTTGTCCATGATGTGAATGGCATGGGCCAACAAGGCAAGACATATAAACAAGGTCAATACTGGGCAACTGGCATGATAAATGCTGCATGATGAAGGGCAGCAGATGTAGCCAGGGTTTGTATTGTCACCAGAGGAGGGTCTGCAGCAGAACAACCACTCTTGGCCACTGAGGAATTCCTGGCATACTTAGGCACACACAACAGCTCCCAGGCATCCATCACACCTTATATCATGGAGGTGGGTGCCACAATTTCCACAGCTGAGGACCATGCAAGTAAGCTCACTATGATTGACATTGTAATATTGTAGCAGTCAGGGTGTCAGGTTGTAGATACTTTATGTGGTTCTCAGTTTTTTTTGTTGTGGGTGTCAGGTGTTTTCTAGATAAAAGCGGAGAAGAAAGTTGTTTGACCACTAATCCAGTTGTGGGTCTTCATTGTTAAGATTCTTGGAGGCTTTTTGTACACAGTAGTGCAAGTATTAATGTACTGCTTTTTTCTTTCTTATTGCAGGTGCCCATGGGGGTTGTGTCATTCCCCTATACAACCTGATGTCAGTGTCTCTTTGGACTCTGATGATGATGGTGGCCACAGTAAGGCACAGGTGGGGGTGTCAGGGGCTGAATCTCTCCAAAAGGTAGACATCCCTCTTCTGCCCCATTGTCACCACACACAGTCTGCATGCCCACACATACCCCATCCCTGGAGGCCACAGATATTGGACAGTCAGAGGGTGAGGACACTGAACAGGAAAATGTGGCAACTATGGCTCAAGTGAGTATGCAGAGAGCTGGTGAGGTCCCACAAAGGTGGATTGACAGGGGTGCTTGTAGGAGGCCCGCTTTCTTTCCACCACCTGTTGCAGGTGTCACATCACAGATCACTCAGTGCATGTTTTGAGCTGTCATGGAGGCACAGGCACATTCTGAATTAAACACCAGTGTATGCTTAGGGTTATGGATGCAGCACAATCTGACATCTGTGACTGCCTCCACTGCACTGGAGACAGCTTGGATTGGTTCATTGATGTAGTGGACAGATGGTGGTCTGAGAGTGTCTGTCTTGGACTGCACATTGTGCGAGAACATGTGGTTGGAGCTGAGCTTTGGACCAGTGGACATAGGTTAGCAACCCCATCTGCTGAGAGTCCACGTGGCCATGCACACTCACATTCTCGTAGTGGCAGAACATCCAGTGCTACAGAAGGGAGTGTGCTGTCCACACCATGACATGACAGGTGATGGGCTCGTGGTCCTGGGTGGTCCTGTGGGGGACACAATCCCAGCGGACACCATCATGTACTAGCACCGCTTCTGACCTTGGGCATGGAGGTGCCAATGCAAATCCTGGCAGAGCCAGTTCCTTTGTATGAGACTAGAGGTGGTGATCTGTCAACTCTACCATGTACGGTCCAAAGCTGTCCAACATACACACGTGTAGGGCTAGCACTGAGCTTCACTATGTGCATGCATACACTCACACACCACTGTCAAATGCAGGTCACCTACTGACACACACCACACCCCTCCATGGTCCATCTTCCATGCTCCCTTCCTGACTCACACACATGCTGTCTGATGTTTGGGCCAGCCTAGGCCTCCTGTACCACCACACAACACCCTGTGCAAGTGATGATACCTGTGCCGGATCCCTGTCATCCTCACCATTGATGCAGGGAAATGAAGCTATGTGTCTGATGCACAGGGTGACTATATTACTTAACATGTACTTGTGTAATGCAGTGTTGCCTCAACATGCCACTTGTAGTGGCTACCAACAGATACTGTATGCTGGCATTTGTCATGGGTACACCACGTACATTTGTGTACCTTATGCTGTATGATGTTGTGTTGGCTGTATAGCATAGTACAGTGATGGTGAACCTTTTGGGTTTGGCATGGCAAAACCTCCTAGCACAAAATAATTCAGTGCACCTCACATGAGCAAAGAATGTAAAAGCAGTGTCTTTAGTAACTCTGGTGTTGGTGATCACTGAAATGTCAACCAAAATGTCATGGCATGTGCCACCTTTGACCCGTGTGTCATAGGTTCACCATCACTGGCATAATAGATGGATGACTCACTGCAAGGACATTAACCTTGTATGTGATGTTAGTACTACATGCTTGTGGGAGAGATTTGTCTAGCAGACTGAAGCACATCCTTGAAACAGAACCCTGGCTAATGGCACACATAGCATCTCAGTGCATCTCAGCACATGCCATCTGTCTTATTGTCTAGGTGGCTGTCATCCAACATAGGGAGTCTGCCTGTGTCCCTCTTGGACTGGGGTAATATGTGCTGATCCTGTAACTATGGGTATGATGCCATCTCTGATTGTGAGGGCTGTATGGCAATTATTCTACTTCAGATCAAACATTCTGTGATTCTATACCATGATGTACAATGATCTAAGAAGCTCACACACAAACATGGCAACATTGAGGCTAGTACCACTTCCAATCACTGTGAACAGGATATCCCAAGACACACACATATTGCAAGTTAGCTGTATGTAGATGTGAACACTTACCTATGTAATGGTACATACTACAGATCACAGTACATTTTACATGCAACACACCTCATGTCTCCCAGTACTATCAGTTTAGGACATATTGTGCTTGATGACATAAGTAGGCCTTGCTGTGGTCAGACCTTTGGAGGACCACATCATCCACTACAAATAAAAAACTGCAAAACTCTACCTATGTCTAGGTTATGCCATATGGAATGATACACACTCAGCAAGTGGGCTGGAGTGAGATTAGAGCCCCTACTTATTTAGACTATAGATCACAGTGCTTATTGCATGTGCCACAGCTTATATCTGATATTCCACAGTCAGCTGGTAGTCTTAAGGTGGCTGACATCATCAGGCCTTGTAGAAGAGTACAGTTTGAAAGCCAGCAGCAAGTTACAGGGCCAGAAAGTGCATAACCATTGCAGGTAGATACCCCATGAGGGCATGTCCATTGTTTTGCAGTGAGGTGTACACACGCATACACACATACACATATCATCATCATCAGGCCTTGTAGAAAGAGGGCAGTTTGGAAGCCAGCAGCAAGTTATATGCCCAAAAAGTGCATAAACATTGCAGTTGGATAGCTCGTGAGGTTATCTCTGTTGTTTTGCAGGGAAATTCACACACATACCAAGTGGGCTGAAGTGAAGTTAGAATGCCCACCTATTTAGTCTTAAACACTATCGATCACAGTACCTATCAAACGTGCCACAGATGAAGTCTGTTAAATATTTGATTGCAGGCACAGTACTTGTGCATTACATAAACTAGGCTTGTGTTGAACAGCATCTGTGGCCTGCAGAGTGGTATTGCTTCATAATGTTATTAGCATCTAGTATCCTAGCAGTGAGATAACTGCTTTTATCCTAGATATGTATGTACAGCTATCAGTATGGCCATATGTGGCTGCTTGCAGTTACATAGGTGAACCTGTGGGCAGGGACAATGTGCCCTGTCCATACGTTCATTGACAACGTTATACATTACACCACTTGCTCACCTGTGTCTGTCTACTTGGTGACATCCAGCAGGCACAGAGGTCTGTAGTTAAGTGGATTATGTACTGCTGTGCCCTTAATTTGGATCCCTTGAATAACAGTATGGCTGCATGATAATACAGATTGACTCACCATTATTAGGGTATGTTGGGCAATACAAACATTCACACATATATTTCTGTATATAACAGGGATGTATATATAAATGTAGCTGTGTGTGTGTGTGTGTGTGTGTGATATATTTGGTGAGTCTATGTATCTTTTAAATATATATAGCTACACACACACACACACACACACACACACACACATATATATATATATATATATATATATATATATATATATATGTATCAGTA
Source organism: Protopterus annectens (assembly GCF_019279795.1). NCBI lineage: Eukaryota > Metazoa > Chordata > Ceratodontiformes > Protopteridae > Protopterus > Protopterus annectens. Next base: position 1,400,554,756 of record NC_056746.1, read on the forward strand.
TATATCTCTTTGACACTACATAGCAAAGGGGTCTATATTAGATCACAGAAGGCTTAGGTAAGCAAACGATGATTAATCAACCCCATATAAGTGAAAGCTTACAAAACCGAACTGTCAGAACAGTGATTTTTTTCCAAGGGAAAAAAATCGCTGTTCCAAAAAAAAAAAAAAAAGAAAGCACATTAAAACATGAGATTAAGTGGGGGCCTTCACCCCCCACACCCCCCTACTTAAATATACCAACTCCAAGACCACACTACAGTTCTGAAAAGCAGCCAAGCAAAGTCTTTCCCAGGGAAAGAATTCGCTTACATGCCGCTTCGATATTTTGCAGTTTTGGTTTTGCAAGTTCGACCAAGATGCATTCAAAAACATGCATCTTCGGTCTGCTGATTGGAACACTAGCAATAGATATATTATGCTTGTGACATATAGTGACAGAGATGTATATGTATACGTCTGTATGTGCAGACATTTATACATAACAGGTTATTTTGCTACAGTGGTTACTCATGTTGGTTAATACCAAGTACAAGATATTATCACCTCTTGTGGGGGTATTGACTAGCTGTTCCAAGGCACTTGCATTGATAGAATTGAAAAATCTCTGGGCGGGTTCAGGTGCCTAGGCAGCGAGACATTTCCCTGTGAAACATTTGACTGGAGACACATGGCTGAAGTGACATTCAGCTGCAGAAAAATCTGGCTGTTTGCAAATTCCCTGTGGGCAAAGAGAAGAATATGTTGCCATGCCCACAACTTCAATAACCAAATGCACAGGGGGAAAACAATGGCCATGGTCCCCAAGGCAACATGAGACAGCAGGCAATATGCAGGCATTATTAGCAGGCTGACCAGAGGGCATGTCAGTGGCAGTAAATATGCAGTGCGCAGTGGGCTGTGCCTTTATAGTCAGTGTGTGTAGAGCACTACCCCCTTCACAGTGTTTAGGGAACATTACCTAAAACACAAACTGGAGCATTAATGTGACTACACTAGCCTGCAGGATTTACTCCATGCTGTAGCACACTTTTACATGTTGTAGTTACATAAGTATGTACTCTACACTGAGCACAACACTTATTATTTCTTCTGCCACCATGCATTTGGTTATTAAAGCTGTGAAAATGGAAGTGTGTGCTTCTCTTTGCCCACAGGGAATTTGCAAACAGCCATATTTCTCTGCAGCTGAATGTCACTGCAGCCATGTGTCCCCAGTTAAATGTACCACAGGGAAATGTTTCGCTGCCTAGGTGTCTGAACCTGCCCAGAGATTCTTCAATTTTATCAGTGCAAGTACCTTGGAACAGCTAGTCGATACCCACACTCTCAAAGGCAAGAAATACAGCATCCATGGGACCCAATAAAATCCCAGGCTGCATCCTACATGAATTCAGGCAGGAACTTGCAGCACCATTAGGCATCCTATTCAACCAAAACCTGAGTACCGGCTTTGTCCCAGCTGAGTGAAGGATGGCCACAGTCATCCCTTTACACAAAGGCAGAACTGATCCGGGAAATTATAGACCCATCAGCCTTACTAGCCTGATTTGCAAGGCCATGAAATGGATTATCTTGGACCTCATTAACAGGGACATTGGCAACCTCCAAGCACTCAAATCCACACAGTGTGGCTTTGTTAAGGTGAGGTCATGTATGTTAAATCTGATCAACTTCTTTGAGACAGTCACCAAAGCCATGGATGAGGGGGAGATGGCGCACACCACCTATCTTGACCTGGCCAAAGCCTTTGACACCATTCCCCACTTGGGCATAATAGATAAACTCGCTCAACTAGGCATCAATCCATATGTTGCCAGATGGGTAGCAAACTGGCTCACTGATAGAACCCACCTAATCAAAATAGGGGAAGTCACCTCAAGCAGTAGACCCATAATGAGCGGTGTACCCCAGGAATCCATCTTGGAGCCTCTTTTATTTGGGATGCACTTCTCTGAGTTGCAGGCCAAAACCAGTGGGCTATGGCTGACCAAGTTTGCAGATGAATGCAAGCTGGGTGCAGTCATCAGTTCCCCAAGTAATGTGGACATCCTCCAAGAGGGTCTCACCCAAACAAATGACTGGTGCCAGAAACATGGCCTCAAGCTGAATGCCCAAAAATGCATCATCATCCCATTTGAGGAGAGTGTTGTCCCCACTTATTATCATATTAATAACAATGTCCTAAGCACGCAATCAATCGTGAGGGAATTGGGCGCCCAGGTTGATAGCTACATGACTTTTGACCACCATGTTGCTTCTGTTGTACGGAAAGATTTTTACATGGCCCACCTCATAGATAAGGGTATCTCATCCAGGGACAAGGGGGTCATAACATCCCTGTATTCTTATCTTATAAGGCCATTTATTGAGTACAATGCTCCCTTTGGCATGTACCTTCTAAAGCACATGGAGCAGCTGGAGAGACCACAGAGGTTCCTCACCAAGAGAATCCAGGGCCTCAAACATCTACCATACACAGATAGGCTAAAAGCCCAGTCCCTCTACTCAGTTTCATACAGACTCCATAGAGGTAACCTCTGTCTGGCATACAAAGCAATCACATATCCCACCTTGATGGGACTGCTGCACATCTGTAAGTCAAGCTCCACCCAAGCAAACCATATGCGCAACCTCAACCTGGTCGGTGACATCAATAGAACTTGCTGGCAGGAGATATTTGTGTCCCAGAGACTTCCCCATCTGTGGAATAGACTCCCTCTCCACATCAAGCAGAGTCCGTCATTATCCTTTTTTAAGTGCAACCTGGATAACTGGATGGAAAACTGAAAATACACCCCTGGGATTCCATCTGTGCTGGACAGGGGCTTTGAGTGCTGACATTTCTAAACATGGATTAAACTCTTGCCTGGGCCTATAAGGGCCTTAGGCCCAATAGCCTAGTAACTTCCTATGATCCTATGATCCTATGAGTAACTCCAGATTAGAACCATTAACACCATCACCCATGTTAGCTACCCTAGTCCACTGAGCCACACAGGTTGCCAGACAGAGAGGAGTCATTCATCACACAATCAATATCATAAATAATTACATTGTTATCCTCCACGAAGAGAGACATATGATGTGTGAGCGATATCTATGTTACAGCCCTGAGATTCCTTTGCCCACTGATATACCATAGCTGATTTTCTGTTAAAGCAGTTATATGGGTACAGTGCTGTGTTGGGGTGGGGGAACAACAGCACATGTTCAGCTTGGGTAGACAGTTGTCCATATATTATGTGTGGCCACTGTTTAACATCTCCCTTGCCTGATGTTGTGAATATTCCAACCATAAGGTCTATTGAATATTAAGGAACACATACTATTGGACTAGGTATCTGTAGTCCCTTGTTGATGTTACATCTGTCAGAAATAGCCCACTATATTTCCTTGCATAACAGCAGCAGATTCATACATATGATGACTTATTATAGTGATCCTTACAATTAGTGTGTGGGTTAGAGACTTTCCTTGAGAATGCAGCAGTTGACAGAACTGTAGTTCAGGGCTGACTCTGTGTGATGCATGCAGTACACAACCAGTACATGGTTAGGTACATCTTATTTGGGTTGTCTGGCATCAGCTATTTATTTATTTCATTATTTGTTTGTTTGTTTATTTATTTATTTGACATTTGTTAACTCAGCTGGTCCAACTGAGCCAAAATAGTCCATTTTTACTGGAGACCCAAGGAGAAAAGCTCCAGTACATAGACATAGAAAATAAAACTCTGAAGTAACAATGAATAAAGCAGAAATCATAAAAAAATGTATAAGACTAACATACTCAGAAGTATAAGTAGATACAGTAAGAAAACATACATGGTATATGAGGCACATACACTGTTAAAGATATAACTAGAAAAGTATAACCTAGCTATGTTTTTTTTTTTTTTACTTCAAACAGAGGAGGTAGGGCAGAGATGAAAGCAGTATTAGTAGATGTATGAGAACAAGAATATAGTAAAATGAGGTTTAGTATAGTAAAGAGAAGACAGTTAAGTGAGACATAGTATATACATATTTACATGGGTTGTAGCAGCCTGATATGTAGAGTACAGAAAATAGACAGAGAGAGATAGCAAGTAAATAAAGTATAAGAGTCACAGAGTATTGTGCAGGGTACTGTTGGCAAAAAGAATGTGGGAAGAGATTAGGGTCATGACAGTGACAGGACCTAGAGTCAAGAAGAAACGGTTTTAGCTCTTTTTGGAAGTGCAGGGGATAGGGGTGGTTATTATGCATGAGGGGAGTTTATTCCAGGCCTGGGTTACAGTGTGTTTGTAGAGAAGTTTTCCTATGTTTGTTCTAACTTAGATAAAAGTGTAGATTGGATGTTAGTAAATATTGGAGGTGCATAGAGAAGGAAGAGGAGGACGAGTGTTTGAGCAGGGAGAGTTTAGTGTCAGAGGTAAGCAATTTCCTTGTTTTATATAATAGTCCTAGTTTGTGGTGCCTTTTTAATACTTTGTTGGATGTGCAGGCTTAATTTCAGTTTGTTGACAATAATGGTTCGTAAAAATTTAGTGTGGGGCTCTGCTTTAATGGTGGTCATGTCAAAGGTTGTAATAACAAAGGTAGATTTAAGATGAGCAAGAGGCTGAGGCAGGAATAGTAAAAGTTTAGTTGTTTTTCTGGAATTTAAGATGAGCTGATTATCAAAAAGCCATTTTTCAATGGAAAGGAAATTATTTTGGGCATGTGTGTGGAGGTCAGAGTTAGTGTTTGAGATGGTAAGGAGTGTTGAATTGTCTACATATTGAATATGGGAGAATTGTCTGCAGACAGTACGGAGGTAATTGATGAAAATATTGAAAAGTAGAGGTCCGAGAATGGAGCCTTTGGAGACACCAGTTTTGATGGGTAGGAAGGAGGAACAGAAATTGAGCCATCTGACTGACTGCTGCCTATTGGAGAGGTAACTTGAAAACCAGTCAAGACAGGGTCCAGAGAGGTTGAGATAGGATATTTTAGAAAGAAGTAAAGGGTGAGAAACAGTATCAATGGCCTTGGGGAGGTTGAGGAAAAGGCAGGCTCCTACATAATCATTTTCTCTGGCCTTGGCTACTGTGTGGGTAAAAGATAATAGTGCAGGGGCAGTGCTATTATATGGCCTGAAGCCAAGCTGTGTGGGAGTTAGCAGGTTTGCCTGGAGAAGAAAATTCATGAGCTGAGTGTGGATGCATTTTTCAAGTATTTATGATAAAGGGGAAAGTATAGCTATGGGCCTATAATTAGATGGGTCAGTAGAATTTCCACCTTTATGCAATGGGACAGTGTAAAAGGATTTCCAAGTGTCTGGGACTGTGGCCTATTGAATGAATCTGTTGATTACCAGAGTAATAGGATAGGGTATGGATTTGGCGGCAAGTTTGAGGAAGGTGGGAAGAAGGTTGCCCGCAGAGTGGGAACAAGGTTTAAGTTTGAAATGTAGTGATTTGATATAAGCAGTGGAGACTGGTTTGAGGGAGAAAATGTTCTTGCTGTGTGGGTTAGAAGAGGTGAGGGGGGTCAGGGTTGCAATTGGTATGTGTTCATTTTTGAATAGTATCTATGAAGTAGTTGTTAAGAAGGGTAGCAGTTTCTAGTGTGGAATTATTTGGGAAAGAGGAGGGTGAGGAAGGGTTTCCAGGATGAAGAATTTTGTTTACAATAGACCAGACTTTTTCTGGATTAGAGTTTCTGTTGAATTGGGGTGAGGTGTATACAGTTTTTTATTGTTGTTGATTAGTTTTTTGGAGAGATTTCTGAGTTGTCTATAGTTTTGGAGCAGAGATGGTGTTTTGGTTTTACCATATTTTGATATATGTATGTGAGTAGGAGTAAGGTGTCAGTCCCAAGGGCCCTAGGTTGTCAGTAAATGTGCTATGCGTTGTCTCTTAGCCAATGCCAGGGCATACTTGGCACATGCACGTCTGCCTACTGGCACTGGGACGTCTGCCTACTGGGCTCCTTCTCTGAGTCCTCCTGTAAGTGTGGCTGTGGTGACCTAGGTACTGGTGGGGGTTGTGTATCCCTTCCCTTTGCTGATCCTGCTGCAGCTGTTTCCATAGGATCACATTGTGCAGCATGGCACATGCTGTGAACATATATGCACACCTGGCTGAAGAGTACTGCAGGGCTCCACCAGATATATCAAGGCACTGGAACCATGACTTCAGCAGCCCAAACACATGCTCTGTGATGTTCCTAGTTTGTGTGCGTGCCTCATTATGGTGTTCTTCTGTGGGTGTGTGTGCATATCTGATGGGTGTCATCATCCACGGTTCCAATGTATAGCTATCACCCCCCAGTATATGGCTGTGTGGGATGTCCCCCCTAGCAAACATCTGGTACAGCTGTGATGCGTGCCAGATATGGGAGTCATGATAACTGCCAGGGCTGCCAGCACGCCCTGTGCATTGCACATGACCTGGCAGGTGATGGAGTAGTACCCCTTGCAGTTAACATAGATTCTGCCCTCCTCACTTGGTGGTGCCTTGATGTCTACCTGAGTGAAATCTGTGTCACCCAGTACCTCAGGGTAGTGTGCTACATGTTAGAAGTGTTGCATATTGCTGGCCCTCACCTCAGGGGTGAGGGGAAAATAAATGTGCTCACTGGCATGTGGTAGCATGGCATCCAGGAAATGATGGAGTACCCTGGATGCTAATGCCTGTGAGATCCCCATCATGTCCCCAGTTGGTCTTAGGAAGGTACCTGTGGCTATTATCCTATGGGCTACACATACCTTTGTTTCCACTGGATGGGTTTCACTCTGTTGGCTCTGGGTCTGAGTTGTGCAGAGGTCAGTGAGTTCTTGTACGATGTCCCTGTTCACCTTGTAGCACTCTACAATCTCCAGCTCATGTAGCTCCTGGAAGGTTACCCTGAGCCTGAACACTCTTCTCCTTCTCTGTCTAGGCCTACTGTCAGCAGCAGCAGCATTGACTTGAGCATCCAGCACATGCAGATGTAGCTGACCTGCAGGAGCCCCTAGCATTCCTTCACTTAAAATTCCCAAGTCTGTACTCCAATTGTACAGAATATGGGGGAAAATCAGATTATGGGGTGTATGCATACTATATAGTGCTCTACTGCAGGTACTGCCTGTGTGATTGGCTACCTATGATTTATTGCACCTGCCTAGTATATCATTAACATAATTTAATGGCCCTAGTTTAAGTTAAACAAGGGTCAAAACTAATTAATACATGATTGCCTTTTAGATACTCTCAGCAATGTGGTGTGCCACGCAAACACACACCCCATAGATAAAGCTTATCAGTCAGTGGACACACCCCCCAGACTTCCATGCTCAGCACAGCACTGTGCCCTGCAAACACACGAAAACACATGCCCCATAGATAAACAAAGCTTAGAAGTCAGTGCACACAAGATTACCCCATTATGCTAGTCAGTAATTCCACTTAATTTATATAGAGATCCATGCTCACAACCTGGAACCTACATGCTTTCCAGCCCTACCACTTTAGCAACAGCATCAATGTGCCACTGTAGATACTCCATGCAGGTTCCTGTAATATTTCTGTCTCATAATATCATTTTTGTTATTTCCACTTTTTTTAAGGCATGTTTGCGCACTGCTGTGTGCTGTGCAAACATGCCCAGATTATTAACAATATATATTTTAACATATTTTTTGTAACTTTTTAGACACACAGAGGATATTTTCACTCATATTTAAGTGTAGTATGCCATTTCTCTCCATCTGTCTACATTTTTACAGTCCCTTTTGTCTGTCTACATTCCTGTACATGAAATTTCTACAGGGCTGCCTATCTGCTTGCTGGATCACACCACCTGCTTCATTTGCATGAGATTCACCTGTTTATGAGGTGATTTGCATGCCATGGAACTTCCCGTGTTGGCGTGTAAATGTGCGCCGCCCAGCAGTGCTTACTGGATTGCAAACCTGCTTACTTTCATGTAAGCAGCATGGCATGATGCCTACATGGTAAAAAAAAGATCATGTAGGCTTTATTAAGTTCCCCCCAATGATTTAATTACTGATGTAATGCGTTAGTTACATCAGCATATTGCTTTTTGTCTGCAGAGAGGAAAACAGGGATTTTGTATATGTATGACAGACAAACAGAAGATTCGTAAGTCTGTTGCAAAGTAACACAAATGTATTGTGCATAATGGGTACAGTATGTGCCTTGTACAGGAGGACAATTAATAAAGGGACAGCTTGCCATGGCTTTATCCATAAATCCTACTCTTAAATGTACATATCATAGATGGTGCACTTTCTGTGCACCGTACATCCAGGAGTACAGTGCACAGAGGGTGCCAGTGTGATCTTGAGCAGTGCACCTCTCATCAAAACATCAATACACTAAGTGCATAAAGATTTCTAATACAGCCTTACATGTCTCAGCATTCACAAATTATTGTCAGTATTCCATTTGACAGCAATGAGCATATCTTTTCAACCTCTTAGCTTAAGAAGTCTGGGCAAAGCCTAAAATAATGGGGGGGGGGCAAATACCAAAAATAAGGGCAGACCTTAAATATTACTCTTAGAAAGTTGATAGAATATCTTGATTTGTGTTAGCATGTATTTTTGGAGGATATAAAATCTGAACCTCAAATGTATGTCATTGTTTAGTGACATCAGTTCTCAGAGATTTGCCAGAAAACCACAAATTTTATGAGGAACAGACCAAAGATATGAAGCATAAATCTGGACATTCTGCAAAAATCTGGACAGTTTCAAGGTATGAGGTATTTACAGTCTGTTCATGGTCTTACTTTAGACTACATTTACCCCACTCATTATTCGGAAATATACAGATACATGGAGTAATTTTTATGCTAGACCTATGATATAATGTATGTCTATAAAAAACAAAAGTTAGGCTGAGTGACTGTTGTACTCTGGTTAATATTTTTATGTCTAAATAATTTGTGCTGTATTGTATTCCCATGGATTGTAGTGACAATGATAATTGTATGTCACTGGTGTGATGATGGTCTGTTAGAAATCATATTTTGTAATTTAGAGTCGATCCATCTTATCTCACATTCCAACCTTGCTCTAATAAGTGTATGAAATGGCAGATGCTTGTAAAAGTGCTAAGTTGTTTTGAAGCACAATTACAGCTACAAATAATTATGCCCATACAGTGCTGCAAAATCAGTAGGTCATCTCCTCCTTGGGGGAGTAGCTCAGCACTTGATACACACACACACACACACACACACACACACACACACACACACACACACACACACACACACACACACACACAGACACACACACACACACACACACACAAACACACAAGCAAACACACACACACGCACGCACACACACACACACACACACACACACACACACACACACACACACACACACACACACACACACACACACACACACACACACACACACACACACACACACATGAAGAATAGTGGAAAACTCTGGAGAATGCCAATACATTTTGTTAAAGAAAACTAAGTAGAAAAAATATCAAAAGATAGATTGAAAAACAGAAAAGAGAAAACTAAAAGAACATAAAAAGAAAGAAAGAATGAATTAAACCAGGAGCAAACTTTAACAGTAATAGACTCAGCTTTTTGTTGGATGGAAAGAAGGGTAGAAACTTGACATGTTGTCTGGCAATCTGCAGCAATTATTTAAAATAGCATCAAAAAGATGATGTATTTATCATGCTTGAGGGGAAGGATAAAGTTATACATCAAAATACAGCGGAAATAATTTGCAAATTTTACAGTGGAGGATATAGACTAGTATACTTCTATCAGGATAATTCACTGGTAATAGCAAACCATCTCTTCTAACAGCCTAAAGGACAGATTTACAGGTTATTATTACATGATCAACATCAGAATCAGATCATCTATATTTCTTGTAATCTGAGATGGAAATTTCTATATAGCCAGCAATAACAAGTCCTGGAAATGACCGTGATTTATGCCATCAGATTATTATTGTAAAATTTGAAGTAAACTCAATAAAATAAGAAAATAATCTCTGTCACTGAAAAAATATATAGTTCAATAATATTCCAAGTGAATATGCAGTGGAGGTGAAGAATCGATTAAAGGTATTAGATATGGTTAATAAAATACCCAAAGAACTATGAAAAAAACATGAAGTATTGTCCAGAAGACAGTATCAAAATATTCTAAACAGAAAAAAGAATAAGAAGACAAATTTGCTGTCTTTGGGGGGTTTGGATAAGTCAAGGAAAGGAAGATCACAGAGCATGGGAGGTAGGAAAAAAATATGCCAGAGTGAATGCAGAGTTTTACAGATTAGCAGAGATGAGCCAAGAAGGATAAGGATGCATATTTGAAAAAGCAGTGCAAATAACTATAATAGGAACAGGAGATCTGTTCAACAAGATTGAAGGTAAGTGAACTTCCAGCTAAAAATAGGCATGAAAAATGACCAAAATTGGAAAGACCTAGCAGAAGCAGGAGATATTAGTAAAAGGTGAAAGTTCTATACAGAAGAATTATATAACAAGGACCCCAATATTACTGATATACACAATGCAAAGTTCTTTGGTCTAGATAAAGACATCCTGGTGAGTGAAGCTAAGTAGTTGCTAGAAAGGCTAGATAATAGCAAATGGAATTAGTGCCAAAGTGCTTAAAATCATGCAAAACATGCTGTTACAGTGGTGCGTGGAATTTGTCAGCAAATTTGAAAAATACAGCATTGGCTGTTAGGTTGGAAAAGATTATGTTATATTTTGATGCCCAAAAGGGGAAATGCTAAAGAATTCTCAAATTATTTTACAATTGCTCATTTCACATAATAGTAAATTACTGCAAAGATCCTGTAAGATAAACTCCATCAATACGTGGGCCGAGAACTGACAGATGTCCATGCCAGTTTTAGAAAGGGATAAAGGAACTAGAGTTCAAAGTGTCAACATCTGTTGGATAAAGGATAAAGCAAGGGAGTTTAGATGAACAAAATAACATTTGCTTTATTGACTGCTCTAAAGACTTCGACTGTGTGGACCACAAGAAATTACAGCAGGTTCTTACAGAAAGGAGGATGCCAGATCACCTTATTTGCCTCAAGATGAATCTTTACAGAGAAAATTTAGAAACAAATATTGAAAAAGTGACTGGTTCAAAATCTGTAAAGGTGTACATAAGGCTTTATATTGTCACTGTATTTATTTACTTATATGCTGAATATATTATTCTAAAAGCTGGGTTAGATTAATCATATGGCAAAATCAAAATTTCTGGCAGAAATGTTAACAACTTATGATATACAGATGACAGTAGTCTAATGGCTGAATGAGGTGATAACTTGAAGAACCTGTTGATGGAGGTGTAAGGAGAAAGTTCAAAAGCTGACTTTCTGCTTGATATAAAAAAATGAAATTTTGTCACCTAGTTATATTACTGAATTACAGATAGCTGAAGAACAAGTTGAGGCAGAGACAGGTTTTAATTCTTTTGGATCAAGAATCCCTGCAGACAGTAATTGTAGACATGTAATTAAATGTCCTTATTTCTTAGAAAGAAGCTATTGCAAATCTGAATATGATTTTAAAGAGCTAAAACATTAAGTAGTCAGAAAAGGTCCATATAGATAAACATATGCTTTTCTGTTAGTAACAAATGTGCATTAGAACTGGACTGCAAATATTGTGCTCTGGAAAATCAATGATTTTGAACTGTGGTATGGGAGAAAACTTCTCAAATTTAAGTGCACTGAGAGTAAATTAAAAATGGAATTCCTTTTCCTCATTTAAGTTTGCACAGACATTATTAATCCAAAGATTTTTCATCATCAAACAAAAATAATTATGTTTTGGTATCTGCAACATGTTTTTAAAATACTATCCATATAAAGGGGTAAATGAATTAACCACTCCTAATATATATATATATATATATATATATATATATATATATATATATATATATATATATATATATATATATATATATATATATATATATATATATATATATATATATATATATACATATATATATATATATATATATGTGTGTGTGTGTGTGTGTGCATATAATAAAAAAAAATAATAAATAAATAATTTCCTAACCTGTTTCAAAGTACTGTCAATCTGTTGATAAAGGCTTCTAGAGAGGAGTATTTAATCTGGATAACAGTTTAAATTCCAGGAAACCAATCTGAAGGTGATAGCAAAGGGTATTGTACAAAAAAGGCTTAGAGAAAAGTTGTAAAGCAGTCTTTCACCAAGTCATTTTCAGTTGCTGATTTGTTTTTAATTTCTGCAAATATTTACTTTTTCTAATACCATGATGTGAATGGATGCCATTCCTAAGTCAAGGCATAGTTAAAGTTCACAATATTAGGTTTATTTCATTATTTGATGTTTACCGAGACCGATACTTTGAATGCTTTGGCAAAACATGCAAAGATAGGTTTAGGCTTTAGATTTTTTTGTTTTGAAAAAAAAAAAAAAAAAAAAAAACAGCTATTCCTGGCAGAGGAGGAGACTGCAAAAATATAGCGAAATGTTTAGCGGTGTTACGGCAGTTTAGAACTAAGAGCACGGCATTTCCAGGAGTAAATGAAAATGGCAAGAATACAGAGCCATGAAATGTAGGGCTGATAAGACTTAATGGGGAACAGATATTGCAGATTATGAGATCTTACTCATATTTATGTTTGCTGCCATTTTGTTCTATTTTGTATTACCTCCAGTTATTTATTTATTTTAAAATAGTTACTGCAATGTATTTTGCAACTTATTTTGAAATGTTCTTAATATTATTCTTATTGGTGGATGGTTAACCATATGATTAAACTATTTTAAATGAATAGATATGCATTATTTATCGGGTTCTAATGATGTCCGAAGTGATGGATGAAATAACTTAACTTGTTTACCTGTTGAATATAAATGAATAAACATATAATTTTGTTTTTTTTTTGGTGATATGGATTGTGTATACATTACACAGACTTTTTTTTTGGATTAAGTGGATGTGATTTTACTGCCTTCCAATTTCCAGTTTTTGGTGTATTTTTAGTGTGTTTGTGTGTGTGTGTGTGTGTGTGTGTGTGTGTGTGTGTGTGTGTGTGTGTGTGTGTGTGTGTAATATACATATATGTGTATACATATATATATATATATATATATATATATATATATATATATATATATATATATATATATATATATATAGACATCTATAGAGGTATAGTTTGGAAGGTTGAAGTTTTAAAACTTTGAACTTCATATTGTTGAGACCATAAGATCAAAGTCTTGAAACTTGTAACGGATTAAATGAAGATTGCTGTACAGCATGGAATGGGAAATGTAAAGTTCTGTTCATTGTAGTGTGATTTTATAGTTGGTAATTTAATTAGCAGGGTGTTTGAGGGTTGCAGGTAAGCCTGCCCCCCCCCGCAAAGATATAAAAAAGTTGTTTTTGTTTTTTTCATTGAAGTTTTGAACTGTTAGAAGAATATAGAAGAGGGAATGGATAAACAAAAGTATTAAGAAAGATTGACATGATAAAAGCAATGCATAGTATTAAAACAGACCAGGATCTTTCATTCACTATCGCAAATAAACTAAAAATCTCAGCACAGGCGGAAAAACTTAGAAGATACACAGATAAGTATAAAGGAAAAGTACAAAATAAGCAATTTATTGATGATGCAAAAAAGTTTTATAGATAATTGGGAAAGAAGGTAAAAGGAACTGAAATACTTCCAGAAAAAGAGGAAATAGATACATTTTGGAGAAGTATCTATGGAGATCCTGTGTAACATAACAACAATGCTAAATGGATAGAAGAAGTAAAAGAAAGAATAAGAAGTTTAAAGGTACTTGATGTGAAATGGGATGAAGTAACAACCAGAGAGATTGAAACAAAGTTAAGAAAAGCCTCTATTTGGAAAACCCCAGGCCCAGATGCAGTACCTAATTTTGGTTAAAAGTATTAACATCTTTGCACAAGCTATTTATATGCGCACCCTGAACAGACACCAACCTGGCTAACAAGAAAAACAATGCTCCTACTGAAGAATGAACCTGCAAGCTACCTGAAAAATTATAGACCAGTAACTTGCCTTCTGACTACTTATAAACTATACACATGAATTGATGCCAATAGAGTTTATAGTCATTTAGAAGAAAACTCAATTATAGCAGTAGAACAAAATGGCAATAAAAGAAAGTCATATGAAACAAAGGATCATTTGTTGTTAAATAAAGTCATAGTGGAGAATTGTAAAAAAGGGGAAGAATCTAAGTATGGCATGGATTGACTACAAAAAAAGCATTTGATAGTATCTCATATTCATGGATAAAAGAGTGCTTAAAAATGTATAAGATACACCCTACACTGATCAGCTACATTACAGTGACCATGAAACAGTGGCAGACCACTTTGCAATTAAGCCATGATAAAGGACAAATTATTATCCCAGGGATAAAAATTCAAAGGGGATATTTCAGGGTGAATCTCTGTCACTATTGATATTCTGCCTTGCCCTTAACCAATTAAGTTGTCTACTTAACAGCTTAGGCCATGGCTACAATTGACTCTTAGAAAACAACAAAGTGTAAATACTTCTCATCTTCTGTTTGTGATGATTTAAATCTGTATAGCTCATCAGATGAGGAACTAAAAGCACACCTGCAAGTTGTCAAAACCTTTTCAGATATAAGAATGTCATTTGGTCTTGATAAATGTGCAAAAACAGCCTTTAAAGTAAGAAAACTGCAGCACTAGGAAAACATCAGTTTGACACAAGAATGTGATATAAAAGAAATTAAGCAAGAGGGAGTGTATAAATATTTGGGAATTGATGAAGGATCAACAATAAAACATGAACAAATGTGAATAAAACTTTGTAAGGAATTCTTTAGAAGACTTAAATTAATCTTGAAACAGTATTTACATCTAGGAACAAAATCCAAGCTATAAACCAGTTTGCTCTTCCTGTCCTAACATAAAGTTTTGGAGTGATTGACTGGCCCCAAAACATATTGGATAGATTAGATAGAAAAGCGAGAAGGATGGTTCATGCTCACCAAATGTTTTATAAAAATCAGTGCATACCAAGATTATATATTCCCCATTCCAAAGGAGAGATGGGCCTGCATGAAATTGATTACATGTATAGATCTGCAATCGTTGGACTCCACACATATCTGCTTACCTCACAAGACCCAAACAAAGTGAAAGTTTTGAAACATGTGGAGAATAAATCTAAGATGACTTCTCTGCTTAATCTAGCAGAAGCATATTGGTGTCAAGCAGGGATGGAAATCAAACCAGAATTAGATAAAAATCAGGCAGCAACTGAATGTGGCAAAAACAAAAGAAAGAATATAAGGTGAAGGACCAGATGAAAAGGCAAGAAATGTGGAAAATGCATAAATATTGTTGCAAGTATAGAAAACTTCTGCAAGAACCTCATATTGATCAGGAATGAATGCAGGAGTGGTTAAGGAGAGGTGAATTCAAACCAAGACATGAAAGGTTAATATTGGCGGCCCAAGAAAGTGTGCTACATACACGTTGGTTCACAAAGTCTATTGGACATGTGGGAGAAACAGACAAATGTAGGTTTTGTAAAAATGAATTGGAAACTGTTGCACACCACATTGATGCTTTTGCCATACTAATGGCAGAAGGACATTATACTGAGAGGCATAATAATGTGGCAAGATTGTTGCATTGAGGATTATCAGAACATTATGGTATTGAAGTGGCTGAAAAACACTGGAAACATGAGCCACAAAACATCAAGAAAATGATGAATTGTACATCACATGGGATCCTGTATTACCAACAGTTCAAAAGATTGGTGCTAGAAAACCGGATATAGTGGTCCATAAAAAGAAGACAAAAGTAGCACTGATATTATTACACCCAATGACTCCAGTGTCTTACATACAGAGACACAAAGTCATAAAATATCAGGATATGCTGGAAGAAATGAGAGCAATGTGGAAGAAAGATAACCAGAGAGTCCCAATAGTAGAAGTAGTAGTAGTAGCAATGGGTCTTATAAAAAAAGAATCTGCAATCCTATTTAGATATGTTACCAATGCATGCAACTGTGTACAAATTGCAGAAGGAGTCATTACTGGGCACATTGAGGGTGCTGTGAAGAGCACTTCTGGCTGACATAAAGGATTGAAACAATACTAATTTCATGAACTTTAATCGTACTTTGACTTAGGGATCGGGTCCTTTCCTGTCATAATATTAGAAACCCAAAAGATTTGGATAAATTAAAAAAATGCATAAACATATTATCCCGACAACTAGCTAAGTTTATAAGATAAATATTTAGAATCTTTTCTTGGTTTTGGGCCTCCTCTCACCATTATTTTTGCCTTTTTCCAGAATTCTTGCACTAAGAGATATGGAATTATGATGGAATGACGCATGCAGGGGCATGAAGTGGAGTAAATCTGTGTAGATAACCATGTGTAGATGACCAGTACTGTGGTTTAGTAGAAGTTTTCAATCTGTGGGCATATCATCCTGCCCAAGAAAAGAAATGTTAGAGAGGACTGCACAACATTGTTTATTTTGCATCCCAGTGGCATGTCACTGGGTGATTATATAAGCTTAAGTATGTGGTGTCATATTTGTCATGGATTCACATGTTCCATTGATAGAGGGTCAAGCACAGGGTGAAATTGGAAGGCAGATGTCAACTAGGCAGTTGTGGCTGACATGATGGCAACATGTAGATGACACAGTCTGATGATAAATGGCATTATCTGTGATACTCTGGGTGGGGTGCTTGGGTGAAGGAACATTCACATCCTCAGACTCAGCAGCCTCTGTGTAGGTCATTTCTGAGTGCATAGCGTGACATACCCTTGTGGATGAGAATTTAACACATGCTCCTTCTGTGATCCCACCAGAATCACCCTTTAACATGTGCAGTGTTGCTGATGTGGCCATTTCCACCATACTTGAGAGATGAGGGGGGAGTATAATGCCACCATGACTACTGTATACACCTCATGTAAGTACAGGACTCAGAATTAAACAAAATATGTGCACATCAGTTGTCCAAGCACAGACATCTGCTTCTTCCAGTACTGCGCTCTGTGGCATGCAGCTGGACATGTGACGACTCCAGGTGTTGTGGAGTATCAGGACAATGAGCCAATGGCATTGCTCATATTTCTGTTGGAGAATGTTGTTTTAGTAGATCCATCCATGTGACAATATTTGATTGACAAGTCTGCTTCCCATGGCCATAAAGTTCATGGTCATGGGAGGGCCAGACACAAGTTGGATGTACACAGGGTGTCCCACATCAGAAGATACAGAGTGTTGCATATGCACCTTTCTTGTCATATATTGACACTCAGGCTTACACCTCTTGTTGGGGTCAGAGATGTTCCTTGGGCTCTAACCCTGGGAATCCATCCTTAGGTTAGCCCCTCCATACATTGGGAAGATGACTATCTGGCATAGTGCACTCTGCAGGCAATCACTTGGTGTCACTCCAACTCCCTCACTGCAGGATACGATACCCAACAATCTTGAAGAGCATGTGATTATTGCATTCAACTCTCATGACTTACCAACACTGTAATACTACAGTGAACAATCACACTGTCCCCTGCATTTGAGAATATGATTATGAGTGTGTTGTAGCCACCTGCTATCTCATATGTGGTTGCTGATGTCTGATGCAGTGTGTGGACAGAGCATGCACTTCCTTTCATAGCCTGAATGTTATAGCATGCATATTATTCTGTATTGTCTATGTCATGGTCCAAAGTTGTGGAATGGAAGCCACTTTGCTAATGCTTCAATTATGCTATCCATTGCTTTCTCACTTGTGGCACTCCTCCTCCAGTGTCTTACCACGTGTCTCCCCCCTTTCCTGCTGTTGCTGTTGTGGTCTTGTCTGTGTGGATCACATGTTTTCCCACGTCTACTCCTTGCCCTGCTGTTGTTGTTGTGGTCTTGTCTGCCTGCATCAGATGTCTTCCCACGTGTCTCCTCCCTGCTCTGCTGCTGCTGTTTTGGTCTTGCCTGCCTGCATCAGATGTCTTCCCACATGTCTCCTCCCTGCTCTGCTGCTGCTGTTTTGGTCTTGCCTGCCTGCATCACATGTCTTCTCACTTGTCTACTCCCTGCCCTACTGTTGCTGTTGTGGTCTTGTCTGCCTGCATCACATGTCTTCTCACTTGTCTACTCCCTGCCCTACTGTTGCTGTTGTGGTCTTGTCTGCCTGCATCACATGTCTTCTCACATGTCTATTCCCTGCTCTGCTGTTGCTGTTTTGGTCTTGTCTGCCTGCATCACGTGTCTTCCCATGTGTCTCCTCCCTGCCCTGCTGTTGCTGTTGTGGTCTTGTCTGCCTGCATCACATGTCTTCCCATGTGTCTCCTCCCTGTCCTGCTGTTGCTGTTGTGGTCTTTCCTGCCTGCATCATGTCTTCCCACATGTCTCCTCCCTGCCTTGCTGTTGCTGCTGTGGTCTTGTCTGCATGCATCTCATGTCTTCCCATGTGTCTCCTCCCTGCCTTGCTGTTGCTGCTATGGTCTTGTCTGCCTGCATCTCATGTTTCTCCTCCATGCCCTTCTGTTGCGGTCTTGTCTGCCTGCATCACATGACTTCTCACATGTCTCCTCCCTGCCCTGATGTTGCACTGGGGTCTTGTATGTCTGCATCACGTGTTTACTAAACATAATTTATGCATATCTATGAGCTATATTTGTAATTCTCCACCAGAGGTGTCTAAACAGGAAAAAGTATTCTTCGTTATTCCAATTATTTTTATCATGGCATTCCTTGTTTCAGAATAGGTTGTGTTGTATATCATTTCTCTCACCATCCATTGTTTGGGTATGGATGACATCATCCAATATTTGGCATCACCTGCAGAACACAGAAACACAACATTACATGTGTTATGCTCTCAGAATGCAGGCTACTTGCATGCACAGGCTGCTTGGTTCAGTATGTCTTTACATCTACCAACAAGGTAATCCTTTGGGAACTCCTCCCCCACAAGAACCACTGATGTAGGTCAAACATGTGCCATACATGTGAATCATGTAAACTGCCTGTGTAGACAATGCCATGGGAATTACTGTGCATCTGGAAGTTCAGGGAATGGAAACCCTTCATCTTTACAAATCTCTGTCACTCTGGATCACATGTAAGCTTACTAACAACATGGATGCAATATGTGGTGTTTATAACCCCAGGAATATATACAGTCACACTGAATACATTCATGGTGTTGGTTCTTTCCTCTGGTGTACTTTGAAGCCAGATATTTCCCTATACATATTCTAACATGATGTTAAGGAATTGGTTAACTATTTGTGAGACATATATCTTTGGAATATATAAGGGGTATCTCATAGATTACTAGAAGTTCCTTATAGCTAGGAAGGAGAACAGGATTCCTACCTTTTTGTCCACTAAAAATAGCATACCATGCATACCCAACATTCTGCTTGCAGTTAATACAGTTTGGTTAGGTGGTGTAATGTATTCCTCTTAATCCTGAGATAACTGATTATCTGTTGATCTGTCAGATGCTGATATGAGCATTGCTGCTGTTATTTTCTATGATGACATAGGCGGCCAAGACATCTAAATTTTCTAGCGCATACTGCTTAGCAGCTGGTGCTTCTATGTGTATCATACACTCTTTAAATGATGGCATTCCAAGTTTGCATGCATGGGTCCATAGTAATACCATTTTATATGTCTCTGAATCAGTCTAGAATGTTGGATTCCTGCATTTGCATATTCCATGATGCTCATTTGCATAGAATTTATGATTTATATGTCATCATTCACTTGTTTGCATGCAACATATTTCACATGATGTTAATTATTGAACTCCAACACAGCAGGTGTTGACATGCCCAGTTCATGTTCATTTTTGTGCTGGGCATTGTACAAGCCTTCCATAAATCCCAGTGTTTGCAGTGTATGCTGCTACACTTTCCACAGAAAGTCTATTAATTGGCTTTAATATTTAATTTATTTTTATTTATTTAACATTTATTTACTGGGAAAGTCCGACTTGGAACAAGACAATTTTCAGCAGAAGCCTGGGGAGAAATGCTCCAGATGCCTGTCTTTGTAACGTGTGAGGAAGGAAACCCACACAAACAATGGGAAGACATGCAGAATCCACATAGAAGGCATCCCAGCCGAGAATCAAGCCAGAAAACATCTTGCTGTGAGGCGATAATGCAAACCACTGTACAATCCATGATCTTAATGATATATATATATATATATATATATATATATATGTGTGTGTGTGTGTGTGTGTGTGTGTGTGTGTGTGTGTGTGTGTGTGTGCGTGTATACACATGCACACACACACACACACACACACATATATATATATATATATATATATATATATATATATATATATATATGGGTCTACCTGACATGGTCGACAGTTCATATGATCGACACTCATTTGGTCGACAGTTCATTTGGTTGACAAGCAGATTTTCCCCCTTCCCCAATGTTGTGCAACCCTGGAGTTGATATATATAGTTAGGGGGGGTGTGGGGGGGCACAGCCCCCCCATTTGGGGGTGTGGGGGGCTTTGCCCCCCACCTAAAATGCTTGTCGATCAAATGAACTGTCGACCAAATAAACTGTTGACCATATGAACTGTTGACCATGTCAGGTAGACCCATATATATATATATATATATATATATATATATATATATATATGCATAAATATTTTCCCTATGAAGTGCTGCTACTTAAAAATATTTATGTTAGATTAAGAAAACTATAAATAAACAAAAGAAATATCTCAACATTTAACATTGCTTCGTATTATATTAAGAAAGGAAATATTATTTGTTTGTGTCTTTCGGCTTTTCCCGGTTAGGGGTCGCCACAGAGGAACTCCGGTCTGCTAATGATTGGCAGTTGATTTTTACGTACCAGCTTGTCAAGTCTGATGCACAACCTTCAACGAAGGTACACTCATTCACGCATGTCTCCATGCAGAAGACGCTCTAACTGAGAATCGAACCGGACAGCGTCTTACTGTGAGGCGACAACGCTACTGCAGCACCACCACCGCGGGTCCTAAGAAAGGAAAGGAAAGGAAGGAATATTGAGTGAAAATGAATGAAGTGGACAGAAAAACATCTTAATACTTAAAATAGATTAACAAATCAAACATGACCTATTTTATTTGCTGAAAATTTTGCAAAATAAACATACACATAAAAACTTTAGAATTATGCAGTCTATAAAATTAACGTCTAAGCATGGATAACAGCAATATTTCGACTACAGATGTGTGTTGTGCTAAGATTTATTCAGAAATGACTTTAGAAATTCCTAATATATCCCTCATTCAAACATGGTATGTTGTTATATTACCACACTAGTAATATCTATGTCAAACAAAATGTACAAGGGCTCAGTGGTTGTTATCAGATTCCATGCATCAATTCTCCAAACATGTGGTGAGGAAGAGATATATGCACACTTTTCTGTCTGTCATAGTTACTTTATTATAGGATGTACTTCTTAAGTAGGAATAGTTGCTATATCATATGTTTAGAACAAATTGTGAGGGATTTCAAACTCGTTTGAGCTTCTGTAGTTGTTGTCCCTCCTAGCGCAAATCCAAGTTGATATACTTCAGTGCCTTATGTTTAGATATTTGAATGTATTTTAGTTATGTAAACATCTGTGAAGCATGTTTCAACCATGTTTTGGAAGTTTCCTTTACATCTGAGAATGTGAGGGACATAAGGAACATTATTCTATATACCTGATGCATAAAGAAAGATGGCTTCTGTTCTAAATCTGTACCTCATGCGGAGGTTAGGAGGGATAGTTTAGTACAGTAAATAAGAGCAAATGGACTTACATATCACTGCCAACTTATCAGATTTGAGAGACTATACCTATGCAAATTTCTAAAAGACTGTGATATGTGAGTTACCATCCTAATCTCCAGCAAACACCTAACTTTCTTTGCTCAAGAATTGTGGTCAAAGCCAGAAATAATGGAAGGACAAAGGTAAAAAAACAGATAATTTTTAAATATAGTTTCATAGGTTCATAGGTGTATACTAGGCTAATGGCCCTGGAGCCTTTACAAGCTTAACCCGTAGGATTACCCTGGTATCATGCGGCCCAATCTTAGTTCCTAGTGCCTCTGTCAATTAGAGCCACTGGAGTCATCCCGGGGTGAATTTTCTATTTCCCATCCACTGATCAAGATCTCTCTTGAAGAGGACCAGTGAGGTGCTCTGCTTCACATGTATGGGAAGTCTATTCCATAGCATGGGCACTCTTTGGGTTATAAACCTGTCCATCCAGCATGTTTTGTTGATTGTGGTAATGAGGTTGAGATCTCTGGAGTGTGTGGTGCGGAGGGATTGGGATTTCTTTAGATGTAACATTTCTAACAGAGCTGGGTCAGACATAGCTTTGTAAGTCAAGCAGAGATCACCTCTAAGTAGGTGATATGAGACAGAGAATAGTTGGGAGTTTTTTTGAGTCTGTCCATATAGGACAAGTGTTTAAGACCTAGGATCCTCTTTATGAGGTAATTTTGCTGTCTCTCCAGTTAGTGCAGGTGTCTAAATAGGTGCATGCCAAACAGGGCATTGTACTCAATGATTGGCCTAATGAGGGAAGAGTAGAGGGAGACAATGACCTCATTCTTCCTGGATGAAAAACCCTTAGTAATGAGATGTGCTACATAGAAAGACTTTCTGATGACAGTGGCAATGTGGTGGTCAAAAGAGAGGTTGCTGTCAACCTGTGTTCCCAGATCTCTTATAACACCTTCTGTGTTCAGTAGACTACCATCAATGTGGTAATTCAAGGGAACCGGGTTTTTCCCAAGGGTGATGACAACACATTTTTTGGCATTGAGCTTAAGGCCATGGTTCTGACACCAGTCGTTGGTCTCATTGAGGCCTTTCTGTAGGATGTCATCATCACTTGAGGAGTTAATAATAGCTCCCAACTTGCAATCGTGTGTGAACTTTGTCAGCTAGAGTCCCTTCGTGTTGACCTGGACAAAACAGGAGAGGACCCAGGACCGAATCCTGTGGGACTCCACTCATGACTGGTCGGCAGTCTGACTTGGAGTCAGCTACTTTCACACTGTGGGTTCTATCTGTGAGCCAATTTGCAACCCACCTAGTGATATAGGGGATGATGCCTTAGTAGTGAGGTTTCTATGATTCCTGAGTGGGGAATTGTATCAAAGACCTTGGCCAGATGAAGGTAGGCTGTATGAACCACCTTGCCTTCATCCACATCTCTGGTGACTGACTCAAAGAAGTCGACCAAGTTGAGCAGGCATGATCTACCCTTCACAAAACCAAACTGTGTAAGATCCAGAGTTTGGAGATTACCTAGATCCTTGTTTATTATGTCCATGATGATGCATTCCATAGCTTTGCATATCAGATTCATCAGGTTTATGGGGCAGTCATTCCCAGGATCTGTAGTCACTCCTCCTTTGTGTAGAGGGATGACTGTAGCAGTGCATCATTAGGTAGGGAGAAAGCCTGCGGTGAGGCTGTGATTGAAAAGGGCACACAGGTGAGGTGCCAGATCACTCTGTAGTTCATGTAGAACACAGCCATGGATATTGTCAGGTCCCATAGAAGTTATATTCTTGGCCTTGGACAGTGCTGTTTTAACCTGTGCAGCAGTAATACTGGGTGCCTGACAATCTACTGGTATTGTGGTTGGTCCTTTGGGGAGGAGAGAGAGGTAAAGTTAGCAATGAATCTGTCAGGCAGTATATTGGCAATATCTGTTGGCTCAGTATAGGAGGTACCATTGTGCAGTAGCTCAGAGCAAATCTGGGTATTGCTGTGGAGATTCTTTACATAACTATTAAAGGCCTTGTGGTTGTCATTACTATCTGCTGCAATTCGGTTTTCATAACTAGCTTTGGAGGATTTGATGAGGGATCTCAACCTTTTGTTAAGGATGATAAGGGAATTTTTCCAGTCTTGGGACTTCACCTTATTCCGCATCAGTTTGCTCCTTCTGATATAGAGTTTGTTTATGGCTGGGGACCACCAGGTTGGCTTCCTTTTTTGAGGAGAGCATCTTGGTTCTATTGGGTATGGCAAGATCCATGCATTTATGTATGTGTTCGTACAATGCATTGGTGTATGATTCGGCAGTCATGCAACTATTCTCCATTTGCACGGGTGTCGTGAATTTAGCCACCTCTGATTTTAGGAGCTCAAAGTTAGTTTTGGAGAAGTTTTTCATGGCAGTTACCTTTGGGAGGGGATGTGGATTTCCAAGGTGATTAGTTTGTGGTTGGATTTAATCAGGGAGGAGTTGACTATTGGTGTAGAGCAATGGTCACCCATGTTAGTAATGACCAGGTCAAGGATGTTGCTACCTCTAGTGGAGGTAAGATCTAACTGGTCCAGGGCATTGAAATTAATGAATTCCAGAAAGCATTGGGCAAGTGTATTGAAACATGAGTAGTTTTCTCAGTTAATGGAGGGGGTAACTGCAGCCACCCAGTATGAGAGTGTTAGGTTGGACCATAATATTCTCCAGCGTGCTTAGGAATGTGGAGTGTGAGTCTTGGGACATAGTTGAGGATGTATAGCAGGCAACAACCTGAATTGCTGTCTTACTCAATGCTAGCTGCACCTGAAGTATCTGAGATGCGTTATGTTGGGCTACTAGTCTGGAGGTGTGTGCATCCTTGATTAATATGGAAACACCACCGCCTTTGGATCTTTGGTCTAAGTTCTGGGGCCGAAAGGTGTGGAATGAGTTATAGCCTGGTACTGCAGGGGTGCTTTCTGCTGCCTTGAACCAGATCTCTGTTACAGCACAAATGTTGATGTTCTCCATTTTAAGGAGTGATTCGAGGAAGTGCATTTTAAGATTTAGACTTCTAGCATTGAGCAGCATGACTCTCAGATTGCATTTGTTTGTAGCTGTTACAGTGGTAATTTGGTCTTTGGAACACCACCTAAAAAAGGTACTTTAGGAGTGGCAAAAGCCTTGGCCAGTATCCTGAAGCCCAGGGTTAACAGATGCAGGCCATCTGTGGCAAAACATTGAGGTCTGTCAATCATGTCATCCCAGGCAGACAGATACTGGATCCCCTTAGAATGACACTAGAAACTTAGCCAGTTGCTGAAATCAATCATTTTCTGCTTGTACTGTGATATAATTTTGGGTGATGGTAGGATATTGCTCAGGGCTAGGGTTATACCTACCTGGGCTACATAATCTGACACCTCCTTCATGTCTCTTTTCATGTAGTCCAGGGAGGTACATCTAAGGTCATTCACACCCACATGTACAATGACACAGTTATATTTGTACCTGTTGTTGAGGGACCTGAGTGTGTGCATTATGTGGCAGATCCTGGCGACTGACAGGCAGCTGACTGTTACTTTCTCCTTATTCAACCTAGTGAGTGGGACATCAGTGTGCCTCACTATCGAGACACCTATGATTAGTGTGTTGGGCATGCTGTTTTGATTTAGGGGCTTTGGTTTTGTGGCACATTGTTTAGGAGAGTTATGTGTCTCATGATTAGTGTTGTGTTGTGGTGGTCGAGTGCATTTTTACCTTGGAGGTCTGTGCTCTTTAGGTAGATTTTTATTAAGAGCTTCTGTGAAGGTGGGTGTGGTTTGTTTTTATGTGAAGACAGTGCTGGTGTGTGTTCTGGAGGGCTATGTGTTCCATGTGGTGTGGTGCAAGTGTTGACCTTCTCTTCTTGACCAGCTATTCTGGTCTTGGCTGAAGAGTGCGTGGCTTCCAGTTTGGATATATAAGTGCATCTCTCACAAGTCTGAGTGTTGGGAGGTATGAGGAGAGGGTTGTTGTTGTACATGAGGCAGTTGCTACATTTCCTCAGGATGCCCAAGTTCACCAGATTAATAGGAGAAATCACAGGAAACTGACCTTTAGACATGCATGGAAGGGTGGGCATTAATAAGTACTGGAGTTGTTTCCTTGTAGAACATTTAGTGCTGGTAGCACTTTTGTGTGCTACAATAATTGCTACAAGAAGTCTAGTAAAGTGCTAAACTAATAAGCTAGTAAAAGTGCAGGAGAGGAGAGAACTAGCAGATCTAAGGGAAAAGTTGAAGAGCAGACTTTGGCATGGCTCAGAAGCTTACAAACAGTCCAGGATACAGCAAATCTGTATGTTACAGGAAAGGTGGGAAACAAGCACAGATGTGGGATTTTAAACCAGAAAGTTGAAGGAGATGAAAAAACTGCCCAAATGGCCAATAAGTTACAATATCTGGGCCAGAAATCACTCCTCTTGTGATAGATAGGCTACCTAGTGCTTACCACTCCCACTGATAAACTAGAAGTCTTCCCTCCAACACAGAAAGGCTTGGAGAGCTCAGAAGCTTACCAACAGTCCTGGATACAGCAAATCTGTATCTGGACTAGACTAGTTACAGGAAAGGTGGGAAACAAGCACAAACATGGGCTTTTAAACCAGAAAGTTGAAAGAGATGGAAAAAACTGCCCAAATGGTAAAAAAAAAATACAATTTCTGGGTCAAAAAACACTCTTCTTGTGGTAGATGGGCTACCTAGTGCTTACCACTCCCACTGATAAGCTAGCAGGCTTCCCTCCAACACAGAACGGTTTGGGGGTCTCAGAAGCTTACAGTCCTGGATGCAGCAAATCTGTACCTGGACTAGACTGGTTGCAGGAAAGGTGGGAAACAAGCGCAATTGCAGGCTTTTAAACCAGAAAGTTGAAATAGATTGGAAAACTGCCAAAATGGCCAATAAACCACAATTTCTGGGCCAGAAACCACTCCTCTTGTGGTAGATAGGATACCTACTGCTTACCACTCCAACTTATGAGCTAGAAGGCTTCCCTCCAACACAGAAAGGTTTGGGGGGCTCAGAAGCTTACCAACAGTCCTGGATACAGCAACTCTTTATCTGGACTTGACTAGTTACAGGAAAGATGGGAAACAAGCACAAATGTAGGCTTTTAAGCCAGAAAGTTGAAAGAGATAGAAAAACTGCCCAAATGGCCAATAAATTACAATTTCTGGGCCAAAGACCACTCCACTTGTGGTAGATAGGCTACTTAGTGCTTACCACTGACACTGATAAGCTAGAAGGCTTCCTCCAACACAGAAAGGCTTGGGTGGCTCAGAAGCTTACTAACAGTCCTGGATACAGCAAATCTGTATCTGGAGTACAGGTAAGGCAGGAAACAAGCTTAGATTCTTTTTTCAGAAAGCAGCTAAAACAGCACTAAAAACAATTAAAGCAAGCTAAAACAGCTAAAACAGCACTAACAATAATTCAAGCAAGCTAGCACACTTGAGTGTGTAGCAGTATTAAAGCAAATACAGTTTAAATAAAAGCAATTTATTTGAAATGTATTCTGAACTAAATTCAATTGTTATTTTATTCAACTCTAAACAGTTAAAAAGTTCCAAAATATACTTATCAGCTGAGAAGCACACTCAGTCAGAACACAAGGAGATTTTTTTTGTTAGTAAAGTGCAAGGGTAGGAAGGAGGAACAGAAGATAATTCAAGGTTAAGAACCTAAGTTGGTTGGCCTTCTCAGATGTTCTCTCTGTACTAGGTAGAATGAACACTAGACTGGGAGGCATGTCCCAGATCAAATTTACAGTAGGGGCGGGCAACAGCAAAGGCACCAACTATAACAAAAGCAACAGGAATACGGTGGGCGGGAGGGAGAAAACCAGTGCTAGAACAGATCAGAAACAAAAAACAAAGCAGCAAATATATGAAATAAATCAGTCAGCAAATCTATAAAATAATTCAGTCGGGCAAAAATTAAGACAATGCAGAACTCTGAAAAGTTAAAGTGCCAAGAATTATACTTATCGGTGATATATTTCCAGATTGCTTGAAAGCACTCTTCAGTCAGAACACAAGGAGTTTCTAACAGTGTATGCAGGAATTTACAAACAGGGGCTATTTTTAGATCAGCAAGCCTTGAAGGAATCAGATAAAAAAAAATGTTAGACCAGTTTTATAAACTTTAACACCACCAAAGGAACAGGGGGGATCCAGTTTCAGAACAGATCAGAAACAAAAGACAATGCCAGCAAATATATAAAATAATTCAGTCAGCAAATCTATAAAATAATTCAGTCGGACAACAATTAAGACAATGCAGCACTCTGAAAAGTTAAAGTGCCAAGAATTATACTTATCAGCTATATATTTCCAGATTTTTAGAGAGCACTCTTCAGTCAGAACATAAGGAGTTTCTAAATATTACCTTAAGTCACTTAAAAACTTAATAGAAAGTCAGGTTTTGTATCAACATGCATTTTCTGACCAATACGAATTATGAAACTGTAATGTCTATCATTATTGACTGACTATAATCTTTAGAAACATACCAGAGGAATACAAACTTTCTGAGGGGCAGGACAAAAATAGGAGGCAAAATGAAAGATGCTCTGCAAAATCAGGGGCAGTTAACAGGTATCCTCTCCAACCACTTTTTGAGATCAAAGTGGGTTTATCTGTGCCATAAGAAAAACTACTAAACATCAAACAGATTAACATAAAATTTAGGTATTATATAAAGGATTTTTATGGGTAACCATTTGAAATGTTGGGACCCTGCTAAAGCGAGCCGCAAAACATGGAGATTGAATGGCCAAAAGATCAGACTTGCAGATGCAAAATCCAAGATGGTCATTTCCTGGGATATTCCTTTTTTCCCACTGTATGGTGATCTTGAAGTCGGTATATATATATATATATATATATATATATATATATATATATATATATATATATATATATATCGCTTACTATCAAAATTGCGATGGACAAGACAAAAAAGCTTTCATTGCATTTACCCACATCACCGAATACAGAATACTGACTAGGTCAGTATGTCGAACATCATGTCGATTATTCAAAGCTGGCATTATTCTACATACTGTTTCCCCTACACCTTTCAAACCAGTAAAGTAAGTTCTAGTTGTCAGCAGTACAAATGTACTGCACAGCACTGAACTTTACATTTTTGCAAGGGGGCAAGACTCCTGCACCCACCTGCTCCCACCATCTGAAAATTATTTATTCCAACTCTGAGATTGCACTACAGTCAGGAAAAGGATAAATTTTCAGTTCCTCACTGTACCGCAATCTCTAGTTATAAGCTCAACCACATATGTGCGAATGCACGGAACATTCTCTGAACTTGGACTTGCACACATGAAGGTTCAGCAACAAAGAATTTAGGCAAACATAATTTCACATCCTATGGTTGCCGAACCTTCACTAGTAATTTTGATAAAGATATATATATATATATATATATATATATATATATATATATATATATATATATATTATATATATATATATATATATCTATATATATATATATATACATACATATATATATATATATATATATATATATATATATATAGATTAGATATATCTATAACTTTATATTTTACCTATATATTTTATATATATATATATATATATATATATATATATATTTATATATATATATATATATATATATGTATATATATATATATATATATATGTTCAGGAGTATGGCCGGGGCTTGTCCCCCTGAAAAAAGTATAGATTAAAGGAGAAGACTGATATTTCAGATTTGCTCTTCTCCTGGATTTTTAGTCTTTCTTTCTTTACTTGTCAGCACTTAAAATACTGACTGATGACATTTCAATAGGGAGTTGATTTTGAGACATATCACAGTGCACATTGCTGGATGATTAGTTTACTGCCTGTGTCTATTTATGCAGAGCAGTCCCTATTTGGGCAGTTGTTTCCCATGAAAAAAGTAGAAAAATGGTAATGTCCTGAGATTTTGAGGCAGAAATTTCTCTCCCCAGGATTTAATAAACTCTGTGTATGTACAGAGTAGAGCCTACATGGAATGTTCCCACATCCATGTACATGGTTCCCCCTTGGCAGCATGCCATGCATATTTATCATGGTGCGTTGCTGAGTGAGAGCCATGGAACATTGTTATTGAATCAGTGTAGAGAGTGTAGTGCCAACTGTGTCCACAGATGAATAAGACAGTCCCTGCTCTGTCCAATTGTATTATGTCACTGCTTATTTTATTGTTGTAAGTGTTTGTTTTTCTTTTTTTTTTTTAAAAAGGATTTTTGCGAGACATGGAGCACAACAGTACTAAGCAGCATTGAGACACCTGCCAGACATCTAAAAATAGAAACTGGATTCAATTAATTATTTATTTTAAGGTCATGTTCAAGCATAGCTGAGTTTGTTTGTGCGGCACAGCGTAGTAATCACCAGTGCTTATAGGTAGCTCAGAGGTACATGTAGAGGTATAGCTGAGCTTTACATATTCTCATAGCTAAATAGGTAGAGGTACTGCCTCATGAGCAATAGATGCAGGACTTGAATGCATGGAAGGAAAAATAAACATTTATTTTTGAAATACAAATGATACCAATTATTTTTAAATTCTGACCCGCTCCACTCTGCTAAGACCTGCTAAGCACCGCATAAACACAATAATGGCTGAAAATGTTTATGCACTGCTCGACTCTGCTTGGCAGGTTTGCACACTGCTAAGTACTGCTAAGCATAGGGGACTTCAGGTTTTGCACTGTTCAACTCAGCTGCACTGGTTTGCATGCTGCTATGCAATGCGCCACACTTTTAAATATTGCTCAATGGCATGTAAGAGCAGGAAAACAGGGTATATTAAGCTCAATAGGTGGGAATACAGCATAATCCTTTGGGGTTCTGTCTCTGAAGGATACTATGGCAGGCGTTAGTGAGGGTTCTCACTTTCAGGCACAGCGTTGGGGCACCCTGGAGTCCAGGGTCATGGTTGGACTCCTATTAAAAAAACATAAAGACCAACTTCTGCAGGGAGTTACCAGGACTAAGAGTGCAAGGCGGAGGCCGAGACCAGCTGGCAAGGGAACTCACCAGTGCAACTGGTATCCTCCACACAGGTGAGCAGTGTCGTCACCACGATGATGACCAGAAGAGATGGAAGGGGAATCTCTTGGACACCTGGATCCAAGAATTTCAGTCAGTGAATGTCCCACATGTATGTAAGTACTTTTACCTCTTTTTCATCAATATCTAATCTGAATGTCTGCTAAACTTGTATGCAAAATGGTGTGCTTCTCTCCCAACAGCTGCAGAGGGGAGGTCTTGCAACCTCGAGGTGCATACTTGGCACTTGGTGAGGTTGCTCTGTGAGTGTGGTGAATATGGATGTATTATGCTAACTGTAGTGAAATAAGCAAGAAAGAGTAAAGCATTAACTGCAATAAAGTATGTACAGTAAAGTTTCTATTGCAATAAATATGGACTTAAAGCTGTAGTGCGATAAATGAATAATGCCAGCTGTAGTGCAATAAAAACATATGAAACAATACCATTATCTGCATTAAGTATATACAATAAAGTCTGTAGTGCAATAACTGTGGAAATAGAGCCGTATTGCAAGACCTGAATAATGACAACTGTTGTCCAATAAAAAATAGAAACATTACCAAAAACTTCATTAATATATATACAATAAAGTCTGTAGTGCAATAAGTGTAGAATTAGAGATGTTTGTCAAGAAAGGAATACTGACAACTGTTCTGCAATAACACATAAACCAATACCAATAACACCAAGGTAAATTGTGTACATCAGGTATGTCTTGATTTAACCATTGCAATACATCTCTATGCATTCAGGCTGTAAAGTAAGGTGTTGCAGTCAAGCATAACACTGTGATACCAATAGAATGCAAATATAATTGCAGCCAAATGTCTTATTTAACACATACATTACCATTAAAGACTGTTTCTAGGCCAATATTTTTCACATAATGCTCTGTTATCCACAAACAGCAAGTAAGCAAGGTATATGGGTGAGGTAGCCCACTCGATAATCTGATATTGTTTTTTGACTTCACAGATATTTCAAACCAATAATATATTGTGTACACCTGCATTCTATATACTAATGTATAGATTACCTACTATCTCATCATGCTTGTAGTTCATGCGTGTGTTCTACTGACACTTCAGTCTAATATACAACTGTAGTTCTCTGACTAGGTCATATATTGGTTCTAGGTGAGCTCTAAGAAAATATCAGTGAGTCAGTAGTCAGCAGTGACTCAGTAGCTCAGTTTGTTAAAGGCTCTCTCAGTAGTACATTTTGCCATGCACAGAGCAGGGTTTGAATCCAGTGCTATGTAGCACTAAATATTACAATATCAGTCATGTAATGTTTACAGATTCTCTCTCCACAGGAACTACAAGTAAATGGGTGAGGTAGTCTATATTATGAGTAAATAATTGTGTGTTTAGATGTCACAGACTGTTAAAATCATTAGCAAGAATGTGAAAGTACAGCATAACATGCAGAAAATAAATATAATAATAACAAAATAAAATGAAATAAATAACATGTGTAATATTAGTATGGCTGTATGCCTGGAATGTCTGTTCAAAGTTGCTGCAGCCAATTCATACATTCCATGCAGATGCCCTTTGCATTCACTAGAATTGGGTTCTATCCCATGCTAAGCAAGGCATGATAGTTGTTTAGTTTCTGTAATGTACACATACTGGTCTGTCAAGTGTCACGCTGTCACATAATGTAATTAGTAGTGGGTAATCCATCTGTCACAGGATTACCATTGGAATGATTACCTAAATTCTAAGTATTACTACATCAGCCCACAGTATACCTTGGTAGTTATATAGGTCTACCTGATGTGCCAATGTTCTGTGTAGCTATATACGTGCAGTTGTTACTGCTTAGCCCATACTGTCCCATGTGAATAGCTTGAGTGGTATGTACATGCTGCAGCAGCTATAGGAGACTTGTACACATAAAGAAAGGACAGACGTATAGAGTAGATAGTAGCACTGTTGTCAAGTAAATAGCCTATAATGGTACTAATGGACTGTTTCTCTCTCTCCCCACCCCTTATATTTATTTATTTGTTATTGTTATCCATTTGTTATGCTTTACTTTGCACGTATGTTGTTAAATTACTTGTATTTGGGGGCATGTGTATTATTATTGTTATGTATTATAATGGTTGCATATTAACATATCTTGTTGAATTACCTATTTTGTTGGCCTTATGCTGTAATTGTTACTGGGATGCTGTTAACATACTGACTGTTCTGTCATGTATTGTTGTGTTTCACATCATATGCATTGATAAGTAATTGGGTTATTTCCACTGTTCTGGCATGCTATTACTAACTATATTTTGTTCATAACTAACCTATACTTATTGCTATACCTCCATCACCCCAGCACATCAGGGTAGGCCAGTCCCCAGTGATCCACTTACCTTGCCTCAACTGGCCATGGCACCGGGTCCTAGCATATCTGGGACCCAGGTCGGTGGTACCCCCTCCACTGCCCCTGCACCACCTGCAGTGTTGGGTGGAACCACTTCAGGGGACAATGCCCAACCTCGCCTGGGAGCAGTGGCAGAGGGACAGCAGTCACCCAATAGGAACTGCTGTTCATGGTGTGCAGGATCGTTCATTGAACATATGAATGTCACCTGTGCCAGATTTAGGGCACACTGGCCAACCTGGTGGGGCAAGCTGACCCTGGTGCCCAGTCTCCAGCACAGCCACCTTTGGGGCAGTGAAGGAGCAGTGTTGACTGCCCATGGGTGGGGATATCAGTCATGCTGCTGCCATCTGGAGACACATGCAACTTTGATTCCACAACACCCTCTCCATCCAAGGTGTTTACCCCCTCATGTGTCACACACTGCCCCTGTCTGCTGTCTTGTCTGTCTTGCCAGCCTGCTATTGCATCTTCTCTTACTCAACTTACCTCCCCACATGTACCTATCTCCCTTCCACAACATTCCACTCTCTCTTAAAAAAAAAAAAAAAAAAAAAAAAAAGGTCACCTGTCCCACAAAAAATGATCGCACCATACATATCTCTCCATTTTGCACGTGTCCACTGGATGCAACTAATTTGGTCCAGTTGGCTTGACAACACATTTATAGGTTCATAGGCGTGTAATAGGCTAATGGCCATGGCACCTTTACAAGCCTATCCAAAAAAAAATTTCCCTGGCACCGTACCGCCCGATGTTAGTTCACAGTACCTCTGTCCAGTAGGGTAACTGGAGTGATCCCTGGGGTGAAACTTCTGTTACCCATCCACTCATCAAGATTTCTCTTGAAGAAGGCCAGCGAGGTGCTCTGCTTGACATGAATGGGAAGCTTATTCCAGAGTATGGGCAGTCCTTGGGAGATGAACCTGTCCCTCCAGGATGTTCTGTTGATTATGGTAATGAGGTTGTGATCTCTGAAGTGTGTGGCATGGGGAGATTGAGATTTCTTTAGGTGTAGCATTTCAAGTAGGGCTGGGTCAGACATGGCTTTGTAAATAAACCAGAGACCACCTCTGAGTAGACTATAAGAGACTGACAACAACTGAAGTTTCTTGAGTCTGTCCATGTAGGACATGTGTTTAAGGCCTGGAATCCTTTTTGTGAGGTACTTTTGTGGCCTGTCCAGCTGTTGTAGATGTGTGGTCAGGTACATGGCAAGCAGGGCATTATATTTGATGAATGGTCTAATGAAGGATGAGTAGAGAGGGATAATGACCTCTTTCTTTCTGGATGCAATCTCTTTGGTTATAAGATGTGCCATGTAGAAGGACGTTTGACCACAGTGGCAATGTGGTGGTCGAAGATGAGGTGGCTGTCGACCTGTGTGCCCAGATCCCTTGTTGCCCCTTCAGTGTTTAGTGGGCTCCCATTGACATGGTAATTCATGGGAGTTGAGTTTTTTCCAAAGAGAATGATAACGCATTTTTTGGCATTAAGCTTAAGGCCATGGTTCCGACACCAGTCATTGGTCTCAGAGAAGCCCTTTTGTAGGATGCCAAACAGGAGAGCTGAGCCCTGTGGGACTCCAATCATGACTGGTCAACAGTCTGACTTGGAACCACAACTTTCACTCTGTGAGTCCTGTCTGTGAGCCAATTTGCAACCCACCTAATGATTTAAGGACTGATGCCTAGTTTGGTGATTTTTATCAATGATACCTGAGTAGAAATGGTATCAAAGGCCTTGGCCACATCGAGGTAGGCTGCATGCACTGCCTTACCCTCATCCACAGCCTTGGTGACTGCTTCAAAGAAGTCAAACAAGCTGAGCAGGCAGGATTTCCCCTTGACAAAGCCAAACTGTGTGGGGTCAAGAGTTTGGAGATTGCCTATATCTTTGTTGAGCGGGTCCAAGATGATGTGCTCCATAGCTTTGCATACCACACTCATCAAACTAATGGGGCAGTAGTTCCCAGGGTCTGTAGTTGCTCCTCCTTTGTAGAGAGGGATGACTGTAGCACTGCACCATTCGTTCAGGACAAAGCTTGAGGTAAGGCTGTGATTGAACAGGTCACACAGGTGTGGTGAATAAAAACGAACAGTAGAAGTGTTCACAGTTTTAATAAAACAAACAAAGCTTTCAGGTTTCCCCTTCCTCAGTGCATATAAAATCAGTTTCAATTAACACATTTTAAATACTTTAAAAATGTGTAAACATGTGAAACAGCCAATCAATCAAATCAAAGAACCAATAAAACACTAATGAAACATCTAACTAATGCAAAATATAAAGGTGTGGTACCAGTTCATTTTGTAGTTCATGTAGGATGCAGCCAGGGATATTATCAGGTCCCATGGACACTATATTCTTGGCTTTAGACAATGCAGCTTTTACCTGTGCTGCAGAAATGGTGGGTACCAGGCTTTCCTCTGGTATTGTGATAGGGCCTTTGGGGGAGGAGAGACGGGTAAAGTTGGCATTGAATCTGTCAGCCAGTATGTTTGCTATATCTGTTGGCTCAGTATAAGAGGTACCATTGTGTAATGCCTCAGAGCAAATTTGGGTATTGCCTTTGAGCTTCTTGATATAGCTATAGAAGGATTTGTAGTTGTTGGTGTCAGCTGCAATTCTGCTTTCATAGCTGGCTTTAGAGGATTTGATAAGGGATCTCAAATTATTGTGGAGTCTGGCAAGGGAGTTTTTCCAGTCTTGTGACTTTGTTTTTTTCTGCAACAGTTTCTTCCTTCTGTTGTAGAGTTTATTGATGACTGGGGACCACAGGATTGGCTTTTTCTTTTGGAGGAGAGTGTCTTGGTTCTATTTGTTATGGCAAGATCCATGCATTTGTGTACATGCTCGTACAGTGCATTGGTGTATGATTCGGCAGTCATGCAGCTATTTTCCATTGGCATGGGTGCCAAGAAGTTAGCCAACTAAGTTTTTAGGAACCTAAAGTTAACTTTGGAGAAGTTTTTCAGGGTGGTCACTGTAGCAGAGGGTGTAGGTGAGATGGAGATTCCCATGGTGATCAGTTTGTGGTCAGATTTAACCAGAGAGGAGTTGACTATAGGTGTGGAGCAATGGTCTCCCATGTTGGTGATAACCAGTTTGAGGATTTTGCTTCCTCTATCTGGGGTCTGAATGAGCTGGTCCAGGGCATTGGAACTGATAAATGCCAGGAAGCATTGGGCCTATAAATTGGTACTGGAATAGTTTTCTCTGTTGATTGAAGGGTTGTTGAAGTTGCCCAGTATGAGAGTATTGAGCTGGACCTTGATAGATTCCATGGTGCTTAGAAAGAGTCAAGGGACATGGTTGGGGTTCTGTAGCAGGCTATGACTTGTATCACTGTCTTACAAGTGTTAACTGTACCTGAAGTATCTCAGATGCATTATGCTGGTCTACCAGTCTAGAGGTGTGTGTATCTTTTATGAATATGGACTCACCACCACCTTTGGAGCTTCTGGCCGTATTCTGGTGCTGAAAGGTATGGAATGAGTTACAGCCTGGGAGTCTAGGGGTGCTTTCTGCCTCTTTAAACCAGGTCTCTGTTACAGCACAGATGTCAACATTCTCCATTTTGAGAAGAGCTTTGAATGAGTGCATCATGAGATTTAGGCTTCTAGCATTGAGCAGCATGACCTTTCAAATTACATTTGTTTGTAGCTTTTATGATGGAATTTTGGTCTTTGGAACACTGTCTTAAAAAGGCACTATAGAGGTGGCAAGAGCCTTAGCCAGAAGTGAGAATCCCAGGGGTGATAAATGCAGGCCGTCTCTGGCAAAGCATTGAGGTCTGTTGATCATGTCGTCTGAGGCAGACAGATACTGGATCCCTTTAGAATGACACCAGAAACTTATCCAATTGTTGAAGTCAATAATTTTCTGCTTGTACTGTGGTATCATTCTGGGTGATGGTAGAATACTGCTCAGGGCTAGGGTCATACCTGCCTGGGCCACATAATCTGAGAGTTCCATTACATCTCTTTACATGTAGTCCAGGGAGGTACCTCTCTGGTCATTTACACCCACATGGACAATGACTGAGTCATATTTGTACTTGTTGTGGAGTGACCTGAGTGCATGTGTTATTTGGCATATCCTAGCACCTGATAGCTGACTGTCACCTTCTCCTTGCTCAACCTAGTGAGTGGGACATTAGTGTGCCTCATTATTGAGACTCTTATGATTAGTACATTGGGCAAAGTGTTCTGCCTTAAGGGCTTAGGTTGAGGGGCACACTATGGTGGTGATCTATATGTTTTGAGGTTGGTGTAGTGGTCGAGTGTGTTTCTGTCTCGGGGTTCTCTGATGTTTGGGTAGATTTTTAATGAGACCCTCTGCAAAGGTGGGTGTATGGTTTGTCTTTCTATGTGTGGGTTGTGATGGTTGGTGTTTTGGAGGGCTGTGTGTTCCATGTAGTGAGTTGCAAGTGTTGACCTTCTCCTCTTGACCAGATAGTCTGGTCTTGGCTGAAGAGTGCACTGCTTCTAATTTAGTGATATAAGTGCATCTCTCACATGTATGAATGTTGGGAGGTAAGAGGAGAGGCTTGTCTGTGTACATGAGACAGTTGCTACACTGTGTCAGAATGCCCAAGCACACCAGGCTAGCAGGAGAAAGCACAGGAAGTTATGTTGCCCTCATCCCTCTCTCTGGGATTTGAGAGACCAAATTCATCCCCAAAACCTGTCAAAATGCACAGCTGTTGCTGTACAAGAAATGGATAGCTATAGTTCTTCCATAAACCCATCTTGCACATCCCTACCTGCCTTTGACATTGTTTTTTCCCCCTGCTTGCCCCCACTTCACCACTTTCTATCAACCTCTTTTTCTTTTCTTTATATTTTTTAGCGCAGGTTTGTACTTAAATGTCTATATGTGTCTATTACATTGTTACTCACATGTAGAGAATAAACACCTTTGCCTAGTGTTGAATCCAGGCACCTCTCAACTATAGCACACTGCATTAACCCACCACAATACACAGGCTTTAGGTTAATTAGGTGTATCCAGCAAAACATACTGCTTGCTACTTACAGACATTATGCATGTAACTGAAATAAAAAATTAATGTGAAAACTTGGAAAGTACCCTGGACTGTGGTGCAATAATAAATAATAATGAAGACATACCAATGGATGTAAGTGAGGCTTGTGATAGCAAGTATAGGTGCCCTATTATCAGCAACTTGTGGAAAGACACTCACTCAGGCAGCAATGGCAAAGTACATGTACAACTGGGGTCCTGCTACAGACATACAACCATATAAAGGCAAGACATATTCATGGATGTTGAAATGTTTCTCACAGCCTTTATATGTGCACGTATATCCTGCAAATACAGATGTGTTTGCAGTGTCTCAGTAGCTCAGTCTGTTAAATAACTTACATATAGTACATTTTGCCGCACACAGTCCTGGGTTTGAATCCAGTGTTGTGTCGCACTTCAATTACATTATGGTCAGGACAGCATGGCTTACATATAGTACATTTTGCTGTACACAGTCCTGGGTTTGAATCCAGTGTTGTGTCGCACTTCAATACATTATGGTCAGGACAGCAAGTAATGACTGAGTCATGCAGTCTTATTCCCCACAGGTTACTGCTAATTAGTTAACTGCAACCTAGTTTTGTAAGACAAAGGCCTGCAGGCAGAGACACAATGCACATATCCATATAGCCTAACTATAGTTTGCCCACTACTCTGTTAGTCACACTGTTGCATAACAGATGAACCTTAAGCACATGCCCCAATTACACTGCACAGAATACCCTAGCCCTGGGTCTGCTGTAATAACAGGCCTGACACAGCTGACACAGTTACACATGCATCTTGCTGTCCACCAAAGTTTTCACACTCCTCCCTATGTGTTGTAGGCTGCTCCTGTGGCATACACAGCTGTATGTAAAAGTAGCTGCTACAGACCTACCATACCTCCCAACCCCCTAGAGCAAGGGATCCAGACACAGCCATACTTAATGGGGGGGGGGCAAAGGCCCAGAGAAAGGGACATGTTTAACAGATTGCCCCTACAGAGATAGTAAGTTGAAAGAATAACAGCTATTGCAGTAGCATGCATAGTCTGATGGGTATGAAGTATTACGCACAAATGTGTTTCTTCCCTTACTGACCTCAGCTCACAATGATTGCCAGTGCACTGCCAGATGACCACAATGATATGTGATACTGACCACACATATAAGGAAACCTGTAGACATACTTCATAAATCTCTACAGTGGATGGTGTTTGTACCTACCCTCTGTGATACTGTGATCTCCACACCTCAGTAATGTCTATCTCAAAAACTAAGACAGAAGCCAAAGCTTACATGAAGGCCTTATATATTGCACTGTGGTGACATGTTGTTGGCTAATGATAGTGCAACAGAGCTGTTCTGGCTGCAATTAGCAATTCTGAGCCACAGAATGGTGCAGAGACAATTCCTGCTAATGAGCAGTACCTTAAAAAGGCAAGCAGCTGGTTATGGGAAACAGGTCTGTATGAGACTTAGCACACACACACACACACACACACACACACACACACACACACACACACACACACACACACACACACACACACACACACACGTGCGCACACAGTGTATTATCAAAAGATTACTGGAAGCAAAGTTCAACAAAGGAGTACTGCACTCCACCAGGTATGTAATAGATTTCTCCATATAACAAGATGCAGATGGGATGATGGAGGTGTGGAAATATGAATTACAGCAGTAAGCCTGTCTTAGATCTATGGTGATGACATGTCATTGATACTATGCTGTCCTACACCCACATACATGCCTCTCAACTGACCCTGATTTCAATAACATCTCAGGTCTGTCCCTGTCTATCCCACCTATAACAGTTGGCTGTTGTAGGAAAGCTAGTGGATTACACATAGTACATAGTGACAATAAGGGAGGGAATATACCCCTGTAACATCAAACAATGTACTGTAATTCACCTCATCTCATTCTGTCCATGACTCACATAATTAGTTCTAAAATTGTAAAACTGACCCTGAATGTCCCTGATGTACTCTGGCTAAATCCCTGTTTCTGTTGACATTTCTCCCTGTATGGTTGAGAGCTATGCCTAACATACCTGTCAACCTCTTACAGCAAGAACTCAGGACAAAGCCATAATTAATGGGGGGATGCAAAGGCCCAAACTCATGGTACATACCTGAGGCAGTGATACTACTACTGGCATATTGTTCTCTATACAGGTGTACTGGGTTTTATGTTTAGTTCTATCACATACACTGTCATATTGCATAACTTGCAGTTATGTTGTACTGGCAATGTTAAATGGATGTAGCTGAAGTGCATGTTATAACGGGCTTGACTTATCTGTGTATGTTGTTGTGAGTTTTTCTGTTGTGCATGAGTGCAGAGATGTGTAGATGTGGGACATGTAACACAGTTGTAGATCCTCATCTGTATGAGTCTGTGTAGATTACCATACATAATAGTGCAGGTGGTAATGTCCTGCTGATGTTTTGTTTCTCACAGGTGGCCAGGGGGGTCAGAGTCTGCCCCCTCACAACCTGATGTCAGTGACTCATCAGATGCTGATGATGATGATGATGACCATAGTGAGGCACAGGCGGGGTTTTCAGTGGCTGAATTTGTCACAGAGGATGACTTCCCTCTTCTGCCAGAGGGCTATGCCCACACACAGGCAGTATGCCCACACATGCTCAGTCTCCAGAGGTAACAGATAGTGGACAGTCAGAGGGTGGTGACATTGAACAGGGCAGTGTGACAACTATGGCATCAATGAGCCAGAGAGCTGGTGAAGTTCCACACAGGCGGATTGAGGGGAGTGCTCACAGGAGGACTGCTGTCCATTCACCACCTGTTGCAGGTGACACATCACAGGTCACACAGCACATGTTTCAGTTCATCATGGAGGCACAGGCATGTTCTGAATGCAACACCAGATGGATGTTTAGAGCTATGGATGCAGCACAGTCTGACATATGTGACTGCCTCCACTGCATTGAAGACACCCAGGATTGGTTCCCTGCTGTTGTGGAAACATGGTGGGGTGAGACACCCAGGATTGGTTCCCTGCTGTTGTGGAAACATGGTGGGGTGAGACAGTGTCTGCTTTGACTGCACAATGTCAGTGCTGGAACATCTGGATGGAGCTGGTCGTCAGACATGTGGACAAAGGTCAGCAACACCATCTGCTGGGAGTCTACGTGGGCATGCACAGTCATGGTCCTGTAGTGGCGGCACCTACAGCTGTCCACACCACTATGTGACAGGCTGTGGGCATGTGGTCCTGGGCAGTCCTGTGAGGGACACAGACCCAGCATTTTGCAGTCCTCTGGTACTAGCACCATGTCTGATCTTGAACATGGTGGTGCCAGTGCTACACCTGGCAGAGCCAGTTCATGTGTTCATGGCTGGAGATGGTGAACTGTCATCTCTACCATGTATGGTCCACTGCTGTCCAACTTACACACATATAGGACTAGCAATGGGCTTGACTGTGTGCATGCACATACTCAAACACCACTGTTGAATGCAAGTCACCAACAGACACACACAGCACCTCTCCATGGCCCATCTAGCCCATACCCCTTCCTGACTCATACACATGCTGTTACCTGCTTGGCATAGCCTAGGCATCTGGCACCCCCACACCACACCCTATGCATGTGATGATACCTGTGCCACATCCCTACCATCCATGCCATTGATTCAGGGAAATGCAAATATGTGTCTGATGCACAGGGTGACTATATTACTTTACATGTACTTGTGTAGTGCATATTGTTTTGCCATGGCACTTACAAGTACAATACAAGTATTGTTTGCTGGCATGTGTCATGACTACACATCAAACTTTGTGTATCTGTGTTGCATGATGGTAACTGGCAGTAGTGTCACAGAATGACAGGTGTGTCACGGAACTGTGTATGAGTCTGCTCCAGGTGTCTGAAGTATTAAATAATGGACACATGGCAGCAATACAGGGGCATAGGATGGCATGGCGGCACAGCAGAAATATGATGTCAGCAATGTAAGACAGTATACATGCTTGGCCCCCTAGCTGCATATGTGTATAACAATGTATTAGGAACAATGGGTGCAGTCAGTGTAATCATGCATTCATACTTTGTGACAAGGTCTGCTACCCTTGATATGTGTCACATGGGTTTTCTGAATGTACAAATCTAGATGCTGGCAGACATCATTTATGCTTATGTGGAGGAGGGTAATTTAGTGGCCAGCAGCTTGTCCCATGCCCATAAAATGCATAACCATTGCACCAAGATGTTTGTAGTGCTGTAAGGGGATAATTTTACATACACGCAAAGTTGACTGATGTGAGATCAGAACCCATATCTATCAACTATTACACACTACATCTCACAGTTCTTAGCACATGCGCCACAGTGTTTACCTGATATTAGATTGTCAGACAGCATCCTCAAGGTAGATGACATTAGCAGGCCTTGTAAAGGAGGCCACTGTAGAGGCCAGCAGCTAGTCACAAGGCCTTAAAATGTATAACTGTTCCATAGAGATAGGTCAGATGGGCATGTCTGTCATGCTGCAAGGGGATATATTTACACACACACACATACACACACACACACACACACACACACACACACACACACACACACACACACACACGTTGGATGATGTGAGATTAGAACCCCTACCTATCTACTATTACACACTACAGACCATAGTACTTATCGCACATATGGCAGGTTATGTCTGTTGAATATGTGGATACAGGCACAGTACTTGTGGAGTACACAAAGTGGTCTTGTGTTAGACATCATGTGTGGCCTGCAGGTTGATACTGCTTGGTACTGTTATTGTATCTAGTGTCCTTGGAGTGGGATATCCCTGATATGTGTGTACAGTTACCAGTATGGCCATGTGTGGCTGTTTGCAGTTTTATAGGCAGACATATGGCTTGGGACAATATGGCCTGTCTAAGGCATGGGCTGCAACCATTGTACATTACACCACCTGTTCACCTGTTTCTGTCTACATGGGGACATTCCGCAGACACAGGGGTCTGTGGGTGAGTGAATTATGTCCTGTTGTGGCCTTGGTCTGGTTCCATCAGACAACTGTTGTGATGTATAAGTGCAGACAACTCCAGCATTCTTGGGTATGTGAGGACATTCATACATTCCCACCCATATCTATATAGATGTGTATAACAGGGTTGTCTCCTTAACTGTTGTTGTGTGTGTATGTTATGTAAATGTGTTATGTAGATATATGTGGAGAATCTATGTATCATTGTACTTTATATATATATATATATATATATATATATATATATATATATATATCTTGTTATATATATATATATATATATATATATATACATATATCTATACATTTATACTGATATCCTACTAATCAAGCGCGAGGGGTATAGGGAGACACAGATATGTATATGTAGCTGTATGTATGTACAGACATATTTTCACAGAGCGGGTCTTTGGGCGGAAGAGGCAACAGACTTGGGCTCAAGTTAGCTAAGTGTAGGAGCATGCCCGATGTGACTGTCAGTACTTACAAGGTGACTCCAGGCCAGAGCTACCTGTACTCCAGTTCAGGATTATGTGTGTTGCAGGCCATTGGCTGCTTCACCTCTTACCACAGTATAGCACTTCCCTGATATTGTCCAAGGCATTCCCGGCTGTTTGCTGACCTTAATATGTGACTTATACCTCTCACCTATACAGAGCTTCAAAGAATGTCTAGATTTCTGCCTCATATTTTGGTTCAGTTTACATAACATTGAGGTTTTCTGGCAAATTTGTGGCAAAGCATTGCAGACTGAAGTTAAGAAATAATGACACACATTTGAGTTTCAGACTCCATAAGCATCAGGGGATTCATGCTAATGCAATACCTGTTATTCTATCAACTTTCTAAGTTTGTAGGAACAATATTTAAAACTTGTTCCTATTCATGGACCTTTGTCCCACTTTTTTCATGGCTTTGTCTAGATTTCTTGCTCTAAGAGGTTGAGAGGTATGAAATGACTGGGGTGCAAGAAGTAACACCACACACAGGGTGACAATCTGCATACCTCTCCCTGTACATGTTTTTGTCCAGCATTTTGCCTCATATGTCTGCTCTGTTCCTCATGCATTTTTGGTTTTCCAGTAACATACTGTAAAGTGCAGTCACTGAATTGTTATACTACTGAGACATTTAAGTGATGGCCTT
Source organism: Protopterus annectens (assembly GCF_019279795.1). Taxonomy (NCBI): domain Eukaryota; kingdom Metazoa; phylum Chordata; order Ceratodontiformes; family Protopteridae; genus Protopterus; species Protopterus annectens. The sequence goes on from NC_056746.1 coordinate 1,400,599,341, forward strand.
TATATCCTGCAGCTAATCTGACCTGTTGCAACCTGCTGTTATGCCAGCCACCTTCTAGGCTACTCTGAGCATGTATAATGTCTGTCTGTAGGTTTGGCCCTTTGTCCCCCATTCACTCTGACTTTGTCCAGCTTCCTTCTGGTAAAAGATTGAGGGGTTATAACAGTCTGTGGGATTACCATCATATGACTACCTCAAATGCAAAAGATGTGGCTACTGCCAGATAAAACCATCACCACCATCACCCATGCTAATGTCTCTAGCCTAGTGAGCAACACAGGCTGCCAGATAGGGATGTGTCATTTATCACACAATCAACAGCATACAGACATACTTTGTCACCCCAGCGTTACATGATACATAGAACGTGTGGCCAGGTTCTATGTCATAGCCCTGGAATTGGGTGGCCTGCTGATATATCATTGCAGATATACTGCTACAACAGTTGTATGTGTACACAGATGAGTTGGGGGTGGGGGACAACCAGCCCATGCTTTGCTGGCATACACAGTCGTGTGACTATTCTGTGACCTCACTGTTTGACATCTCCAAATGTTGTGGGGTTTCCAGCCATATGTCCTAGTGAATATTATGGGGCACATACTATTGGACAGAGTACCTGTTGTCCCAAGTGGCTGTTAGATCTCTGCAAGTAGCCCAGTAGCCCACTATATTCCCTTGCACGCATGCAGCAGGTCCATAAATATGCTACCATATTCTATTACCCCTTACAAGTGGTGATTAGCTGTGTGAATTACCTTGCGAATGCAGCAGTTGACAGACCTGTAGTTCAGGGCTGACTCTGTCTGAAGCATGCAATCCACAGCCAATACATGGTCAGGTACAGGTTTTGTTGGCTGGTTGGCATTATTTTTATTAATATGTATGCGAGTTGGAGTAAGGTGTCAGTCCCTAGGGCCCTAGATTGCTAGTGCATATGCTATGCATTGTCTCTTGGCAAAGTCCAGGGCATACTGGGCATGCTTACATATGCTTACAGGAACAACTTCAGGGTTTTCCTCCTTGGAATCCCTCTGTGGGTGTGGCTGTGGTGACATAGGTACTGGTGGGGGGCTGTGCATCCTTTCCTTTGTTGATCGTGCTGAAGCTGTTTCTGCAGGATCATATTATGTAGCATGGCAATTACTGTGAACGTGTGTACACATGTGGCCGGAGAGTACTACAGAGATCCACCAGATATATCGAGGCACCGAAACCATGACTTCTGCAACCCAAACAGATGTTATATGATGTTCTTAGTTTGTGGTGTGCCTCATTATGGTGTTCTTTAGTGGGTGTGTCTGCATTTCTGATGGGTCTCATCATCCAAAGTTCCAGTGTGTAGTCAGCATCCCCCAGTAAATGGCTGTGTGGGATGTCCACCCTAGCAAACATTTGGTACAGCTGTGATGCATGCCAGTTATGGGAGTTGCGATAACTATCAGGGCTGCCAGCACAAACATTCATGATTATGCCCTGGGCATTGCACATGACCTGGCAGTAGATGGAGTGGTACTCCATGCGGTTGATGTAGATTCTACCCTCCTCACTGGGTGGTGCCTTGATGTGTTCATAAGTGCAATCTATGGCATCCATTACCTCAGGGTAGTGTGCTACTTGGTAGAAGTGTTGATACTGCTGGCTCTCACCTCAAGGGTGAGGGGCAAATAAATGTGCTCACTGGCATGTGGTAGCATTACATCCAGGAATTGGTGGAGTACCCTGGATGCTGATGCCTGTGAGACCCACATCATGTCCCCAGTTGGTCTTTGAAATGTGCCCATAGCTAGTAACTTAAGAGCTACACATACCTTTGTTTCCACGGGGATGGCTTCCCTTATGTTAGCTCTGGGTCTGAGTTGAGGTCTGTAGAGCTCACTGAGCTCTTGCAGTATCTCCCTGTCCACCCTGTAGTGCTCTACAATCTCCAGCTCGTGTAGCCCCCTGGAAGGTTACCTTGGGCCTGAATACTCTTCTCCTTCTCTGTCCAGGCCTATTGTCAACAGTAGCACTGACCCCAGCATCTAGCACATACAGATGTAGCAGATCTGCAGCATCCCCTAGCATTTCCTCAGCTAAAAGTCCTAAGTCTGTACTCCACTGGTGCAGAGTAAGGGGGCGAAGTCAGATTGTAGTTTTTCTGCAACCTTTATAGTGCCCTGCTGTATGTGCAGCTTTTGTAATTGGCTACCTATGATGCATTCCACCTACCAAGTACATCATTAAGGGTTGTTACTGGCCCCAGTCCAAGTGGAACAGAGGTCATCAGTAATTAAGATATCTTTGCCTTTCTCAGACAATATTTTTTTACAGCCTTCCTCACTCTCACTCAGCACTGCTGTGCTCTATTCAAACACATGCCATGAAGGTAAACAATGTTCAGCAGTCATTGTACATGTCCCCATAAACGGTCACGTTCAATATGATGGCGTGCCTTGCAAACACACTCAAACCCACTGAAAGACGTGCCCAGAAGGTAAACAAAGCTTAGCAGACACTGTACACACACTCCTGCTCTGCAAAGAGGTGCACCATGCAAACAGGTACCTCTGTGCTCCAATGTAGTTAAAAGGATGAGGACACACCCCCTTTTGATGTCAGCTACCTCTTATGTTGACACCAACATGGTTCTCTGCTTACACAAATGGGACCTGCAGACGTGGATAACCATTTGTGCTATTCAGTAACCCCAGCTCATTTGCATAGAGATCCGTGCATACAACATGGGAACTACACAGTTCCAGGCCCTGCCTCGTTAGCAGCCACAGCAATCTACCGTTGTATATACTCCATGCAGAGTCTTATAATGCATTACTGTCATCACTACTAATTTTTGATTTTACACTTTTTAAATTTTTTTTTCTTGAAAGCACATTTGCACACTTTGGCACACCATGCAAACATAATCCGATTATTAAAAAAATGTTTAAATTATTTTCCATTAGGTTTTAGAACTACAGAGGATAGTTTTGCACAAATCTGTGTCTGCTATGCTATTGCTGTCCTTCTTACTGTGATTTTACAGCCCCTGTTCTCTGTTTAACATCCTGCACACATAATTTTTTCTGTGTACATTTCAGACACCAACACTGGGTCTGCAGAACTACTTATTTGCTTTCTGGATCACTCTACCACCCTCATTTGCATGCAGTTCACCTGCTTTTGAGGTGCTTTGCATGCCATGGACACTTCTGTGTTGGCATGCTCATGTGCACCCCTCAGCTCTGTTTCCTGGATCGCAAACCTGCTTACGTTCATGTAAGCAATGTACCGCTATACCTACATGGAAAATAAGGCAGTGTAGGCTTTATTAAATCCCCCCCTCTAACTTCTCTGTACCAGATGAATAAAATAACACCTAAACATGACATGAAACAACAAAAACAAAGCAAATTCCATACAACTGGGTTTTTATTTTGGCAAAAGCAGAAATCTGGTCTTTTGCATTAGATGTGGACATGTTTTTTGTTTTGTTTTGTTTCACCCCCCCCCCCCCACAGAAAATTACACATTGGGCATCCAGAAATTTGGCAACCGTAAGGATGATACTGGTTAAAATATCAGTACTCTTTAGGTAAGGCAGCGTATTCACTCTGCCTGCTTGAATTGGATGATTCAAGGTGGACCTCACGGACTACATAATCTTTGTATTTCTTAAGTGTTTCTTTTTTTAGGGCAGCTAGAATGGCTGTGATTCAACCAACAGCAGCCATTCCGACATAAAAATGGCTGAAAGGGCATTTTGCTCTAAGGTACAGCAAAATAAGTGCCAGATGCCTGAGTTTAAATGGGGAATGAAACCTTCTACATATGACAGCCACAGACGAGTTTTACTATTACAAAAACACTTCTGAGCTTTGGCAACTTTTTGATGGAAGTAAAGCATGGCCAGCTGCACTGTGATCTGTGAATATAAAACATTACTTGATTTCATTCAGATCAGGTTTGGATTTCTTGTACAAACAGCAAATATTACTTATTAATGTAAAATTCTCTTTCACATCTCATCAATTAATGACATAATAAATTCAGCTGCCACTTGCTCTGCTTATGTTAATGTGCAGTTGATCCATACTTTCAAAAAAAAATGAAGCAAATCTTATCTTGATAAAGCACAGTAAATACAGTATCAAGCCATATCTTATTTCATTTCATTTTATTCTTGTGTTTTATAAAGCAAACCCTTTCACAGCAAATATATTAAAAATAAATGGAATAAATAAGACGTAAGCCCATTAATCAGTAAATTACACACTGTTTTCATAAAAAGACAAACATAGACTTATTGACATTAAATAATTTCTAAATACAATTATAATTCTATAGACCAGTAGACATTTGCTATGTACATGGCATGGTATAATATTACAGAATGTTACACAAATGATGCTATTTATTATTCACTGACTTTTCATAGGTAATCACAAGTCTAACAACCCTGGGGGGGGGGTGGCTTTCTAAGCTTAGTCATGCTTCTGAAGGGATATTTCATCCCCGTACATTGTACTTGAAAGGCAAATACTTTAACCATTATGCGAGTCGCTGCCCTCTGACTGCCAGAGGGTGAAAAATGTAATAATATGTTGTGGAAAAATATGAAAAAACTTATAGTACCCTGTTCTAAATACATTACTTCGCAAATTATTTAGCTGTCTCATAAATATGACAATGTTCCATATTTTAAGTAATCATGTCATAAATTGTCATAAATAAAAGGAGTTTACAAGAGACTGTGTGGATTTGTAATGGGGACCACTATGTTCTACCCCTAAATTTGTAGAAGTTTGTGTTTGTAAATGTGAATCTTGTGTTTGTGCTCTAGCAAGGTTTCATTGCATGTGGTGTTTTTTTTTTCTTTTCTCCATGATTGTGTGATCATGGAGTTTTTATATATAGAAAGGGTGATGTAAGGTCCAAAGCCCACCCATCTATGTGTGGTTCAAGGGGTGGAGGGTTTGCCACCTTTCAGTAAACAGTTTTTAAGCTATATATGTTATGTAGAATGTGTTTGATTAATTGTGATTTAGTGAGATGAGTTTTTAGTCAAATGAGATCTCAGCGAGATGTGCTCATTGAGTTCTTGTTCAGTGAAATCAGCACTTGATGAAATGACATGCACACATATATATATATATATATATATATATATATATATATATATATATATATATATGGCTCTACTGCTTCTCATCGAATACCACATACTCAAAAAAGAGCAGTAGACTGCTCAGTTACGCGAAAGTGCACTTATTCAAAAGTGCACTTTCACGAACTCAGCTTCTACGAACGGATCGCACCACAGTGGAGGACAGCAGGAAAACATGCTATGTCCTCCACTGTGGTGTGGTAGTTACGGACCTTAGGGTTAGGGCACAGATCATGGTAAGGGGATAGCCCTACTAGCTATCCCCTTACCATGACCTGTGCCCTAACCCTAAGGTCCGTGACTACCGCAGCACAGTGGAGGACAGGCTATCCTCCACTGTGGTGCGGTAGTCACGGACCTTAGGGTTAGGGCACTGGACATGGTAAGGGTATAGCCCTACTAGCTATCCCCTTACCATGACCTGTGCCCTAACCCTAAGGTCCGTAACTACTGCACTAAACATCAGTAGTAGCCCATTCGCTGAAGCGGGTTTCGCGAAAGTGCACTTTCGATTAAGTGCACTTTCGCGTAACCCAGTGTCTACTGTGTGAGTTCGAAGAAGTGTATTTTCAAACTTACACAGTAGACCCATACATATATATATATATATATATATATATATATATATATATATATATATATAGATAGATATATAATATGTGTGTGTGTGTGTGTGTGTGTGTGTGTGTGTGTGTGTGTGTGTGTGTGTGTGTGTGTGTGTTTATGCATGTATTAAAAGGCAGGACATATTTAAAAAAATGTAGTTTCAGTCCTTAATCCTAAATCTGTAATGTTATAGGTTCATAGATATGTACTAGACTAGCTGCCCTTGTTGCCATTTTAAGATTAGTCATGTTCCCTTTTTATGCTTAAATTAACCTATCCCATTTGATTAGAGATTAGAAATATCCATCCCATGGAAGATAATATTATATTATCTCTAATGAGAGTAACTGGGCTCATACCAAAGATAATTTGAGTGGACCCATGCATGTGATAAATCATTTAGGAGCTGCTACTGTCCACTAGTAGCACAGGGAGCAGTCCTGGGGAAAATATTTTGTTTCCCATCAATATATCCAAGTTGCTGTTGAATATGGACAGGGATGCAATTTGCCAAACAGGGCATTATATTCAATGATTGGCCTAATGAGGGCTGAATAAAAAGGGACAATGACATCCTTAGAGCTGGACACAATCCCTTTGTTTATAAGCTGCGCAATATAGAGGGACTTTCTTACAAATATGGACACATGTTCAAAACAAAATAAACAGCACCAGAATTACCCATTTTAAAAACTTAAACCTTGCCTGTGATATTAATAGGACCTGCTAGAGAGACAGGTATGTATCCGAGAAACTACCCCTTGTCTGGAATAGGCTCCCCTTCCATGTGAAGCAGAGTTCCTCCCTAACCTAATCCAAGTGTAACTTGTACATTTGGATGGAGAACAGGAAATTCATCCCTGGCTTGGCTCGTATGTCTTTAATGGGCACAGGCATCTTGTAAATGATTCATCTCCCAGAACCTTGCTTGTAAATGTTTCATTTCCCAAGCCCCTGTTTACACTTATCAAAGGTACCAGAACTTGTCAGAGATTTGGATGCATGGCTAGGCTTAAAAAAGCCCTTGTGGTCATTAGCCTAGTAAACACCTACAACCCTATGAACTTAAAAGTTAGGTCTCTGTCCATATAAGTTCCCAAATCCTGAAAAACTGTGCCAGCTCTTAGGAACTATAATGTTAGTGTGATGACTTCCTGTGTTAAATGACATTCCAAAAGAAATAATCAAGGAGTTTTTGGAATTTAGCTTCAGTTGATGTTTTTGGCACCAGTTTTTTATTTGGGACACATACCCAATGGGTAGTCATTTGGGGATTTAATTACTGCTCCTTGCTTGAAATCATCTGCAAACTTAGTCAGACAGTGCACTTTGGTATTTACTTTTACTTCAGAAAAGTAGATGCCAAGCAGGAGAGGTCCAAGCTGGTGACTGGTCTCTATGTGGAGGTAACTTCCCCCATTTTGATTTCCTGCATCCTGTCTGTGAGCCAGCTGGCAATCATTGAGGTTTATTCAGTTTATTTAGCTTTGCTACTATATTTGAGTAGGGAATTGTGTCAAAAGCTTCAGCCAGGCCATGGTATGAGGTGTGTACAATTTTGCCTTTATCCATTGCTTTGATGACCTTTGCAAAAAATCCACCAGTTTGAGTTGGCATGATCTGCCCTTGATGAATCCAAATTGAGCTAGGTCCATTATTTGCAGCTTCCCTATGCCCTGATTGATTAGTTCCATGATGTCTTTCCATGGCTTTAGATATGAGGCTGGTCAGACTTAAGGGTCTGTAATCACCTGGGTTTGTTTAAGCAATTAACATAATTAGTCAACTTCACTTTGCTGATTCAAAATAAATCAAACAGTAATTGTATAACAGTGTTCAGTCCACACATCTCTTCCAGGGTACAGACTGCATTTTTAACCAAAGAAAATACCCATGGCTGCATGGTTCATTTCACTGAGATCCAACTTTCAGCTGTAATAGACATATATTTCCACAAGGTATATTCAGCAGGTTACACTCCATATACTCAGCAGGTTACACTCCATACACTCAGCAGGTTACACTCCATATACTCAGCAGGTTACACTCCATATACTCAGCAGGTTACACTCCATATACTCAGCAGGTTACACTCCATACACTCAGCAAGTTACACTCCATATACTCAGCAGGTTACACTCCATACACTCAGCAGGTTACACTCCATATACTCAGCAGGTTACACTCCATATACTCAGCAGGTTACACTTCATACACTCAGCAGGTTACACTCCATACACTCAGCAGGTTACAGTCCATATACTCAGCAGGTTACACTCCAGGTTTTTCTCCAGCTGGAGTCTCATTCCACAGTTTCGGTTCTTCCTTCAGCTGATCCTCCAAATGGCTAACTGAAATTTTGAAGTTAAGACCCCCCCCCCAGACTACTCCCTTTTATACTATAGTAAGAGACAATTAAGTACTCATTCTCTAACTAATTCTCTGCTCTCCATACTGCAGTATATATTTGGAGTACACATTTAAAGGCACATACACATTCTATGTAACTAGCATGTTACAGTATATATGGGCATGTGGTGTTTGAAATTGTAAGTGTATACAGGTAGTAAAGACAGCAGAAAGTAAAGAGGAGTGGAAAATATGTCAAACTGAAAGCAGAGTTTCAGAGGAAAGCAAGATGGGATAAAAAATGAATTTGGAATAACAGAGCAAAGAAATTAAAGAAACGCAAGAAGACTGGGGATATTAACAGAAATTTTCAGGTAAAAATTAACATGATAAAAGTCATAGCAAGTCATTCCCAAGCAGAGGCAGAAGTAAAAGGTATTAAAAATGTGGCAGTAAAACAGAGTAAGATAACAAGAGGTATCCTGATATAACTGATGCAAACAATTGTTTGCTCTGAAATATAGAACCAGTTAAATGGGTCCTAGAAATCATTGCTAATAACAACTCTGCAGAAAGTGATCCAGCTGAATGGTTTAAAATTTATTTAACATTTGTTGACTTGGAAAGTCCGACTTGGTTCCACAGATCCTGTTTTCAGCAGAGGCCCAGGGAGAAATGCTCCAGAAGCATGTCTTTAGAATGTGGGAGGAAACCCACGTGAACGCAGGGAGAACAAGCAAACTCCACACAGAAGGCACCCCAGCCAAGAATCGAACCAGAGAACCTCATGCGGTAAGGTGACAGCATTAACCACTGCACCACTGCGCCGCTTGCTACAGTGTTGACAATTTTGCATGGAATTTGCAGCAGTTTGAAAAAAATAACAGTGGTGACTGGAGTGGAGAAGATATGTTTGTATTAAAATGTCCAAAATGGACAATACTAAAGAGCTCTCATATTTTAAAACAATTGTACTGTTTCTCATATTTGCAATATGATGCAAAAGACCATGTTAGTTAAACTCCAGCCAGAGCCAGATCATGGGCAAACGGGGTCCTAGGCATGATAATTAATCAGAGCCCCTCCCCCAAGAGTAGCCCCTCTCCCTCCATTTCAGTGTCCCCTTTCTTGCCTATTTAGGTCCCCTTACTACAAACACTGTTCGAACCTCTCAGTGTACACACTATTTTCTTCTTTACTTCTACAATGATTACAGATATTTGGATTAAATTTAAAACTTTTATTTTAAATGGATTTAATTTAAAAATGTTATTTTATATTTTATAGCATAAACACTGATAGCCATTTGCTAAACAAGCAATAGAGTCTCACACTGAAAACAGGCTTAGCATGAGCACTAAACTCCTTTGCTGGTGAAACTCACATTCATTCAAACAGCACTGAAACCCACATTTAAAGAATATGCATTTGGCCAGTAGGGAATAAGGTTTACCTTTGCGCTCTTTTCAAACCATAGGCTCCTTGCACAATTTTTTTAGAAACATGCATACATGCATGTGTTCTATGATTCAGCTTCCAGGTTGTATTAAGTTATATTCCTTGTATAATACATCACTTTGAAATTTTTCTGGTAAGCAATGAAACAAAATGTATAGGTTCATAGGTTCATAGGTTGGTACTGGGCTATCTGCCCGAAGGCATATATTAGCCCAGCCACATTGTGCGGTATTCACCGCCCCTTTAGTAGTTCCCTAGACCCTTCTACTAGCAGCTAGTACCCTTGGCCCCTATCTAGTAGTGCTGTTGGTGTGATCCCCGGTGTGAACTTTCTGTTACCCATCCACTCATCAAGGTTCCTCTTGAAGAGTGATAGTGAGGGGCTCTGTCTTATGTAGATCGGGACCCTGTTCCATAGTAAGGGAAGTCTCTGAGAAGGGAATCTATCCCTCCAGCATGTTCTATTCATTGTTGTGTTGAGGTTTATATCCCTAGAGCATGTAGCTCAAATAGATTTGGTTTTGCTAAGATGGAGCATGTTCAACAATTCTGGGTTGGACATGGCTCTGTACGTTAGGCAGAGATCACCTCTGAGAAAGCGGTATGCAACAGAGAACAGTCTTAGCTTTTTCAATCGTGCTGCATAGGGAAACTGTTTGAGGGCAGTAATCCTCTTGGTTAGGTACCACTGTGGTCTCTCCAGCTGCTGGAGATGTCTAGCCAGGTACATTCCAATTGGGGCATTGTACTCAATAATGCGTCTAATGAGGGAAGAGTAGAGGGGCACCATTACATCCTTAGATCTTGATGCAAACCCTTTTGTGATCAGATAGGTCACACAGAAGGATTTTCTAACCACTTTGGCAACATGGTTATCAAAGGAAAGATGACTATCTACTTGGGTCCCTAGATCCCTTATTTCTTCTTCAGATTTCAGGGGATTACCTCCTATGTTGCAGTTTGCGGGTACTCTGTTTTTGTATGAACCAGTAATGACAAAACTACCCAGTTCAGAGCATTTCAACCGTAAAAGTTCACTCAAACTTCTGACATTGCAATCCACAAGTATTAGTCAAAATGTACAATCTCTGCAAAAGTAAAAGCCATCCGAATAATTCCACATTAAGGAGATCTGTAACTAATGAAGAGGTTACTACTGGCAAATGACTTTACATTTCAGTGTTTCATCTGCAAATTCAGTACCTGATGCCCTTGAAGAAATAATTGAGTATGTTGCATTAAAAAAAGATTGGTAAGCTGGTAATATTGCAATAAGGATGGGCTGACAAACTCAAAATAAGTTCTTAGGGAGTAGGCATTTCATCCACAGGAGGATACACTCATGAGTTCAACACCACGTCCTTACTTAAAGTAGACCACAGTATCAGCTAAGCCATTTACATAGTGTGAGAGTAGTAGCCACATTTCTCAGGAGGACACACTCATGGGTGCAGCACCCCGTCCTTCCATAAAGTGCACTGCAACATCAGCTAAGCCATCCACATGGTGTGGGAGTAGAACCCACAGCTCTCAGGAGGACACACTCATGAGTGCAGCATCCCATCCTTCCTTAAAGTGCACCAGAGTATCAGTTAAGTCACCTACATGGTGTGGGAGTAGAACCCACAGCTCTCAGGAGGATACACTAATAAGTGCAGAACGCCATCCTTCCTTAAAGTGCCTCGCAGTATCAGCAAGCCATCTATATGGTGTGGGAGTAGAACCCACAGCTTTCAGGAGGACACACTCATACACTAATGAGTGCAGCATCCCATCCTTTCTTAAAGTGCACCGTAGTATCAGCTAAGTCATCTACATTGTGTGGGAGTAGAGCCCACAGCTCTCAGGAGGACACACTAATAAGTGCAGAATCCCATCCTTCCTTAAAGTGCATCACAGTATCAGCAAGCCATTTACATGAAGTGGAAGTAGAGCCCACAGCTTTCAGAAGGACACACTCATGAGGGTAGCACCCCGTCCATCTTTAAAATGCACCGCAGTATCAGCTAAGCCATCTGTATGGTGTGGGAGTAGAACCCACAGCTATCAGGAGGACACACTCATGAGTGCAGCACCCCGTCCTTCCATAAAGTGCACCGCAGTATCAGCTAAGCCATCTACATGGTGTGGGAATAGAACCCACAGCTCTCAGGAGGGCACACTAATGAGTGCAGCACCCCATCCTTCCTTAAAGTGCACCGCAGTATCAGCTAAGCCATCTACATGGTGTGGGAAGAGAACCCACAGCTCTCAGGAGGACACACTCATGAGAGTAGCACCCTGACCTTCCTTAAAAGGCACCGCAGTATCAGCTAAGCTATCTACATGGTGTGGGAGTAGAACCCACAGCTCTCAGGAGGACACACTCATAAGTGCTGTACCCTATCCTTCCTTAACGTGCACCGAATTATCAGCTAAGTCATCTACATGGTGTGAGAGTAGAACCCACAGCTCTCAGGAGGACACACTCATGAGTACAGCACTCCATCCTTCCTTAAAGTGCACTGCTGTATCAGCTAAGCCATCTACATGGTATGGGAGTAGAACTCACAGCTCTCAGGAGGATACACTCATGAGTGCAGCACCCCATCCTTCCTTAAAGTGCACTGCAGCATCAGCTAAGCCATCTACATGGTGTGGGAATAGAACTCACAACTCTCAGGAGGACACACTCATGAGTGCAGCACCCTGTCCTTCCTTAAAGTGCACTGCTGTATCAGCTAAGCCATCTACATGGTCTGGGAGTAGAACTTACAGCTCTCAGGAGGACACACTCATGAGTGCAGCACCCCATCCTTCCTTAAAGTGCATTGCAGTATCAGCAAGCCATCTATATGGTGTGGGAGTAGAACCCACAGCTTTCAGGAGGACACACTCATACACTCATGAGTGCAGCATCCCATCCTTTCTTAAAGTGCGCCGTAGTATCAGCTAAGTCATCTACATTGTGTGGGAGTAGAGCCCACAGCTCTCAGGAGGACACACTGATAGGTGCAGAACCCCATCTTCCTTAAAGTGCACCACAGTAACAGCAATCCATCTACATGAAGTGGGAGTAGAACCCACAGCTTTCAGAAGGACACACTCATGAGGTTAGCACCCCATCCATCCTTAAACTGCACCACAGTATCAGCTAAGCCATCTGTATGGTGTGGGAGTAGAACCCACAGCTCTCAGGAGGACACACTCATGAGTACAGCACCCAATCCTTCCATAAAGTGCACCACAGTATCGGCTAAGCCATCTACATGGTGTGGGAATAGAACCCACAGCTCTCAGGAGGGCACACACTAATGAGCGCAGCACCCCATCCTTCCTTAAAGTGCATCGCAGTATCAGCTAAGCCATCTACATGGTGTGGAAAGAGAACCCACAGCTCTCAGGAGGACACACTCATGAGAGCAGCACCCTGACCTTCCTTAAAAGGCACCGCAGTATCAGCTAAGCTATCTACATGGTGTGGGAGTAGAACTGACAGCTCTCAGGAGGATACACTCATGAGTGCAGCACCCCATCATTCCTTAAAGTGCACCGCAGCATCAGCTAAGCCAACTACATGGTGTGGGAATAGAACTCACAACTCTCAGGAGGACACACTCATGAGTGCAGCACCCTGTCCTTCCTTAAAGTGCACTGCTGTATCAGCTAAGCCATCTACATGGTCTGGGAGTAGAACTTACAACTCTCAGGAGGACACACTCATGAGTGCAGCACCCCATCCTTCCTTAAAGTGCACTGCAGTATCATCTAAGCCATCTAAATGATGTGAGAGTAGAACCCACAGCTCTCAGGAGGACACACTCATGAGTGCAGCACCCCATCCTTCCTTAAAGTGCACTGCTTTTTCAGCTAAACCATCTACATGGTGTGGGAGTAGAATGCACAACTCTCAGGAGAACACACTCATGAGTGCAGCACCCTGTTCTTCCTTAAGGTGCACTGCAGTATCAGCTAAGCCATGTACATGGTGTGGGAAAGAATCAACAGTTCTCAGGAGGACACACTCATGAGTGTAGCACCCCATCCTTTCTTAAAGATCACCTCAGTATCAGCTAAGCCATCTACATTTTGTGGAAGTAGAACACACATCTCTCAGGAGGACACACTTTTGAGTGCAGCACCCCGTCCTTCCTTAAAGTGCACTGCAGTATCAGCCAAGCCATCTACATGATGTGGGAATAGAACCCAGAGCTCTTAGGAGGACAAATCGATGAGTGCAGCACCCCATCCTTCCTTAAAGTGTACTACAGTATCAGCTACTCAACGCCAGAAGTCTAAACCTCAAGATGCACGCACTTGAAACTCTCCTTAGCATAGAGAACATCGATATCTGTGCAGTAACAGAAACCTGGTTCAGGGCTCCTGAGAGCACCCCAGCACTACCAGGTTATACCTCATGCCATGCTTTTCGGCCCCAAAACATGGACTGAACCACAAAAGGAGGGGGAGTATCGATATTCATCAAAGATACCCACACCTCCAGGTTGGTGGCCAAGCACGAAGCATCAGAGACTATCCATGTGCAACTAACAGTGGGTAAAACTGCCTTCCAGTTTATAGCCTGCTACAGACCACCCTCCCAAACCCAGGAACCCCACTCGGCCTTTCTGAGAACACTGGAAAATATGAAGGTCTCTCCAAACACCATTATATTGGGTGACTTCAACTACCCAAACATAGACTGGGAGCATTACTCTAGCTCCAACACCCTAGCCCAAAGGTTCCTAGAATTTATAAACTCAAATGCTATGGAACAACTTGTTACCACTCCCACAAGAGGGGAAAACATACTGGACCTGATCATCACCAACATGGGGACTCTATGCTCCAGAACAGAAGTGTATCCCTCACTGGTAAGATCAGACCATAAACTAATCTCACTGGATATTCACATCCCGACCCCACCCCCTGCCCAGAAAATCACAGTAAAAAACTTCTCTAAAGCAAATTTCACACTCCTCAAAACCGAGGTGGAATCCTTCAAAGCCTCCGGGCCTGTGGAAAATACGGCCCAGACCGCAGAATCCTTTATAAACGCATTCTATGAACACCTTCAGGAATGCATGGATCATGCGATCCCAAATAAAACCAAGACCCAATCCTCCAAAGGCAGACGTCCTGTCTGGTGGACCCCAGCCATAAACAAACTATACAATAAAAGGAGGAAGCTACTAAATGATAGAGCAAAATCCCAAAAAGGGAAGGCATCACTGATCAGTATTAGCAAAAACTACGGGCACTCATAAAATTGTCTAAGGCCAGCTTCGAGAGAAAAATTGCACAGGACACTAAGGATAATCACAAGGCTTTCTTTAGTTATGTTAGGAACCTGGGTGGTAATTCCCAGATATGCTCAGAATTAGTCCAAAATGACAAAAAATACACTGAACCCACAGACATTGCCAACATCCTAGCTGACAGGTTCAGCGCAAACTTCTCCCCCCTCCCCACTAAAAGGGCAAATATCTATCCCAGCAGAGTGCTGCCCCCCTGACATTTCAGATGCTCAGGTAAAAGCCGCCCTCTGCAAAGCAAAAAACACAGCATCAATGGGACCAGACGGTGTCCCGGGCTGCGTCCTACATGAACTCCAAGAAGAGCTAAACCCAAACATAAAACTACTGTTCAATCTCAGCCTTACTACAGGATATGTGCCCAAAGAGTGGCGTACAGCAACAGTGGTCCCTCTCCATAAAGGTGGTGCCTCAATGGATCTTGGAAACTATTGCCCCATAAGCCTGACTAGCTTGGTCTGCAAAGCTATGGAAAGGATCATCATGGACCTCATAAATAAAGATATTGGGGACCTACAGACACTGGATCCTACCCAGTTCGGCTTTGTTAAGGGCAGATCCTGCCTCTTAAACCTGGTTGATTTCTTTGAAACAGTCACCAAGGCCATTGACGAGGGTAAGGTGGTCCACACAGCCTACCTGGACCTCACAAAAGCCTTCGATACAATACCCCACTCGGGCATTATAGATAAGCTCACCAGCTTAAACATAAACCCCTATGTCACTAGATGGATTGCAAACTGGCTCAAGGACAGAACCCACATGGTTAGAATTGCTGGAGCCATGTCAGACTCCAAACCAGTTACAAGTGGTGTCCCACAAGGCTCAGTCCTGCGACCTCTCTTGTTCGGTATATATTTCTCGGAGGTACAGGCCAACACGGAAGGACTGTGGCTGACCAAGTTCGCAGATGACTGCAAACTGGGCGCCATAATCGACTCTCCAGCCGACACAAGCATCCTCCAAAAGGGCCTCATAGAAACAGATAACTGGTGCCAGAGCCATGGCCTCAAGCTAAATGCCAAAAAGTGTATAGTCATCCCCTTTGGCAAAAACAAAGTGCCCACAAAGTAATTAGGGACCTGGGGACCCAAGTTGATAGCAATCTCTTATTTGACAACCACGTGGCCAAAGTGGTTAGAAAAACATTTTATATAGCCCACATAATCATGAAGGGATTTACATCTAGATCAGGGGAGGTCATCGTGCCACTTTACTCATCCCTCATCAGGCCCATAATTGAGTACAATGCTCCTTTTGAGATGTACCTTACCAGACACCTGCAGCAACTGGAAAGACCCCAAAAGTACCTCACCAAGAGGATCAAAGGGCTCAAACAGATGCCATATGCTGCCCGGTTAAAGAAACTCCAGCTCTACTCAGTGGCATACCGCCTGTTCAGAGGCGATCTGTGCCTGACATATAAAGCCATGCCCAACCCAGAATTAATGGACATGCTGCACCTCAGAAAATCCAAATCCCATTGAGCTACGCACTCGAGAGACTTGAACCTCAGCACTGAAATAAATAGGACATGCTGGAGGGACAGATTCATAACCCAGAGGCTCCCTTCACTCTGGAATAAAATCCCAGTCCAGGTTAGGCAGAGTCCCTCATTGACTCTCTTCAAGAGGAATTTTGATGAGTGGATGGGAGATCATAGGTTTATCCCGGGTATCACTTCTTTGTCACTGATAGACAGAGGCACAGTATACTAACCTCAAAAAAGGGCATAGCAAAATAAATTTAAAATGGGTGGCGAAAGCCAAACACATTATGGCTAGGCTTATAAATGCCCTAGGGCAGATAGCCTAGTATGAACCTATGAACCTATGAACCTAAGTCATCTACTTGGTGTGGGGGTAGAACCCAAAGCTCTATGCACCAAAGGCAAATATGTTACTTTTGTTGCGCTACTAACACTGCTTTCAAATTCTGTATCACAAACACTGACTGCTATTTCTAAATGAAATAGCTACATATCTAAAAAAAATCTTAGCATGAACAACAGCAAACTTCTCTTCCCATGAAACTCACAATTCCTTGAAAATGCATTGAAACTCACAATTCTTTCAACAGTCTTGCAGCTGATGTAGAGGATTCAGGCTATTGTCTGCAAATAAACTAAAAGTCCTTGAGTTGTCTGGTAGTTGTTGTAGAGGATTCATGTTCTTGTCTCCTGTAACCAAGGTACAGGGATTGAGCCTGCTTAAGAATTTATTAACTAACCTGCCCCCCTTAAGTAGGATATTTTATGCACACACTTGAGGCAAGACAACTTACAAATGGAGCAGTTTCTGTACATTTAAATTCCATGTATGTCTGTCTCACACAGCAGCAAGTGCAGAATATGCTTTCATTACATCTGTGCTGGCATGTGTTTTCATAGTAAAGATGTTAATTAAAAAGTAAATGATGAACTCCTCTAGCTATCGTTGCCCCCCCCCCCCCCCGCCATTGGGCCCTGGACAACTGAGTAAGTCACCTAGTGTTGGATCGAGTTCTGAATCTAGCAATATATGGGCTAAAAACTGCCATATATGCATGTTGGTTTTGAAGGGGCAAAGACGCTATCTAGTTGTCAACATTTGAGTAATGGAAAAAGCAAGGAAGGTCCAATAAAATACTTACTTCTGCTTCATTGACTAGTTTAATACCCATGACTGTTCATCTGTTCACCATGACATACTGTGGCAAGTTCTGAGAAAAATGATGATGTAAAATCACCTTATTTGCCTACTAAGGATGCTGCAACCAGAAAAAGAAACAACAGTCAGAACTGAATGTGGAATACCTGATTGGTTCAAGACTGAGAAACAAAGCTCTGCATATATATATATATATATATATATATATATATATATCTATATATATATATATATATATATATATATATTGTAACACCTTATTTAATCTCTGTGTTGACAATGCCATGCAAAATGCTGGGTTAGAAGAATCAGATGCTGAAATTAAAATGGCAGGAGAAATATTTACATGGAGGGTTATGATAATCGGGTCTATGATCATGTTATTATGTGTCTGAGATATGGATACTGAGAAATTCACCTCAGCTGTGAAGGTCAAGAGGTGAATCTTGGCATCCATGTCGGAAATGTATTGGTGGTTATAGGTGAGACCTGTAGTGCATGACGTTTTATCTGCTCTATGCACTACCAGTTAAAGTACCAAAAAAAGGTCAAAGTGTTTTACTTGTTTTGAAAGCCAGTAAGGCACTTGGTGAGTTAAGTCACATAGACAGTAGCTAAGTATAGTTATAGGAAAAGGTTGGGACAAATTTTAAATACTCTTCTAATTTAAATAAGTTACTTACAGACTGAAGTCTGCAAATTCCTGCAAATTTTTGGGGAAAGATATTCAGGGACAGTTAAGAGTGAAGGAACATCCCTTCTTAGCAGTGCTTAGGGGGCGTTTGTTACACACACCTCTGAAAGCACTGTCACAGTCAGGTCACACTACAGAAGTGGGTAACAGGTTCATCTTTTCTCCAGTGCTGGAGTGTTATCATTGCCCCCCCATGTACGAGTTATTTCTCTGATGGATGAAAGTGCTAAAAATATTTAAGGAAATAAACCCAGACTGCTCACTATAAGACCTGATAGTAAACCTAAAACTGAAATATTTTGGTTGTGTAATGTAAAGCCAAGCTATATTAAAGTAGACAATTATGCTAGGAAAGATGTTACTCAAAGGAAGAATGGTGTGGCACAGTCTAAGATGGATCAGTAGCATTAGTGCAGTAATAAAATGGATTCTATGAGATCTTAAAGAAGCTGCTTTTGACTAACAAATCTATCATGCTAAAGTCCTTGAGGTGATGAAGAGTTGTAGTTGACTAAATGACTAAACACAAAATCTTGTCTATTAGTGAACAGCATCTCATAAAATAATACAGAGCTTAATAATGCTTTTGCAAACATAAGGCAGAGGGAAGAAAACTAGAAACATGAAAGAGCAGGTAAAGCCCTAACAGCAAAATGACGATAACCATGAACCCAAAGACTTCTTGTTCCTTAGCTTATTATCATATCATAGCATAGTTTGACCAAATAACTACAAATTAATTTCTTTGATAGTCTTATGCTGCTTTAAGTTTCTTGTCATCCAGCAACACATTTTTGAATATTTCTGTAAGGTCTAGCGGTGGACCCTATATTAATGTGTCCGTATGATGTGTTCTCTGCTACTTTCTGAAGCTCTACTTAAACTATTGTGTAGTTTATTTATTCTTCCTTAATCCTTCATTTCCTCAACACACAACCACACAGCCAGACAGATACACACACACACACACACACACACACACACACACACACACACACACACACACACACACACACACACACACACACACACACACACACTCTCTCTTTTGGCACTACTTTTAAAAAATCATCAGTATTGTGGCAGTCATTTTTTCTTTCTTTTTTTTAGACGTCTGAAGAAATCAGAAGCTTGTGCATCTGTTCAACACTAACTATTGTGATAACGTTTTTATTTTACATAGATTTAGTATAAATGGAAAACGTTATACACACTAAAGAAACACAATCAAGAAAAGCAGAGCTCACAAAAAGGACAGTTATACGAGAGATGAAATATAACCTCATATTTTGTAGGGAAGAAGACTTTTTGTTTTTAGTGTGTAATTAGATGAATATGAATACTTCTTTTCCAAACTAGGTAAAAAGTGGAATGAGAAATATTAATCATTTATTGCAATTTTAAAGATAGTTTTCTGTGCCCACTGGTACTTTTTCTGACATAAATAAATACACGATTATAAAACAAGTAAAATAAGTTACAGAGAAATTTTGCAAGTAAATGTTCATGCAGGGCCTTTTGGGAGGGCTTTGTTGTTGTTTTTGGTTTTTGGTTCTTTCTACAGATAATTATGAAGAGAAGAAGACATAATTACTTTGTGTGGGATGAACACTCCCACTCAATAATTTTTGCGTCACTTGTAAACTTTCTCAGAAAAGTTGTGAATTATTCTTACTGTGTTTGCCATTCATTTTCCAGCAAGGTCAAAAGTTCATCCATGGATTGAAAGCATATTCAAAGCATCTTTTGATTAAAAGGAAAGTCAGGATATATGCTGCTTAACTACAGTTCATATGATAGTGTGTGCAATCACTTAACATACATTTATATCATGTTTTAAAATCTTAAAAATTGGTATGTACCTGTCTTTGCTGTCCTCATTCTGCTATTTAAACCACTCAGGAGTGTTTCTACACATAATGTAGTATACATCTTTTAGTTTACTTACTTCTTACAGATAGCATTCCATACCATGCTTATTTTTACATTCTAATCGGCATACATAATAATTCTAATTTTGACTAAATTGTGATTATCACTAACAAATTAATTGAAAGCATCTGTCAGAAAAGTTGCACAGGTCACTAGAGTATAATAAAGTGAAGCTTCCTCTGCTAAAAGCAGGCAAGCTAGAACATACTAATCTCAAATGGCCTGAAAGCTGAATGTGCTATATGGAATTTATTGGCTTTAAAGTGAAATATCACTTAGCCAGGATGCCCTGTAAAATGGGATCTAAAGTAGTACTCTGGAAGAGGTGAGGGATGCACACCTTACATGGATAGTGTTTCCCTCCAGTACACCATTAAGTAATATCACTTACTACATGGTCTGTTTAACCATGGGATAAGAATAAAAAAATACTGTTCCCTCTATTCAGTAGAACAGATTCAGAAAGATAAGTTTTCCTTAAAAACAACATGATTGTATGAACCTAAACCATAAATCCACTAGCTTCCTTAGAAGTGTTGTATAGTGGGTTCTATGTCCAGTTGAATTCCATGAGGAAAGAGAGGAATGATTCATCCCTAATATATGCCATGTACTGACCACTGGGAAGGCCTGCAGTGTGCTTCAACATCTGTGAGCACTGTTGTACTATGTTTTAATCTCTGATATACAAAAATAGGGTAAAAAACAATTAGAAGGCATGAGCCTTCTCTGTAGAAATGAGAACAGACCACTTCCCATTCACTTCTTTCCCTTCCCTGCCAACCAACTGGCACCCGGACATTTGTTCATATTTGGATTAGCAGCATTTCAGACAGATGTTCTGCATTTATCACTGACCAGGCATATCTCAAAAATTACAAGCGTGACTTTGTACCTTCAAATATAAAAATACTTTCTCAGTAAACATTCTATATAATTGCAAATCCATCTGTGAGGCCTACACGTGATAAGGAATTTATGCAGACAATGATCCTTGGTGTTTAATGATAGAATTTCTGTCCATATTCATGTTTGTCTTTTAAATGTGAGAATACATAATGCTTAACCCACCACCCCAATATAAGAGACCATGCGGCCATCATGTTTCTGGGTGCCAGACAAATTAGATGAACTCAAATCTTATTAGAAGGAAGACCATATGTCCATTTGTAGTAAAGAATAGAAAGGATGTGATAAGCTGAATTTGTAAATTTCAAATCCAGATCTGTGGCTAATTATTCAAGCATTACTTTATTGGAAAAAGTTTGCTAAATAGTTGTCAGAACATTCCCCTTCACACATTTGTGAGGTCAAGACATTTATGTTCAGCATCATGGAATTTAATGTACAGTAAATCACTTTGCTAGCTGGCTTTATAGCAAAGATTGATAAAGTCTTGATCACAGCCTAATTGATCAAAGTAAGATTAGAGGCCAAAGCGCTAGAATAACTGATCGAGGTTGGGAGAGTCTAAGAAAGCTCTGCCGAGAGGTACAGCAGGTGTAAATAGGTCATCACTGGTTTTATTTATCAGGGGAGACCAGAATCAAAATGGTGCATCTTCTTACAAAGGGGGATGTTGATAGCTACAATCCTTACAGATTCAAGGAGGGACTCGCATTAGCCCATGCTCACCTGACCCTTGATTGTGAGGCAGCATATGCAGGAGATGTGTACTGTAATAAAAAAAAAAATCCCTCAAGGTTGCATGGATGATGGTTATATTAGAATAATACAGTGATAGTCAGTAGACAAAAATGGCTGAAAAATGAAGTCAAACTAATTTAGTTAGGACTCTTCAATGATTGTAGGAATTCAATCTGATTTGCACTTCAAATGCTTCATTTGTAAATTTCAAAATCCACAGATTTGAGGGATGAATAGTAAATTAAATGTAACCATCATGGGAATGTTTGTCAGGTTACAGTGCCTACTTTCATCTTATTAGTTATTAATTCAATTAAGTGGACCTGATCAAAAATATTTTCAACCATGCCCTGCTGGTGAAATTACAAAAGCATAAACATTATGCAGAAACAATGTACTTGAGTACTAAACATTTCAGCTTTACATGATATAGTCATATTCATGTTGAAGTAGGAGAACAGGAGTTTTATACAAGATCACTTCATCCTACTCCAGGTGCAAGTTGTTTAGGGCTGACTCTTCTGGCTAGGATCAGTAGGTTTATATGTTTTTTTTAAACACCTGTAACTGGCTTATTTGACAAGGTATGATTTTAATCTAGGTTTCCAGATTCCATCTTTTGATGAACTAATGATTTCATTTTAGGCAGTATTTCTTATTTCTAGAGTTTTCAAAAATGTTGTATTGTTTCCTTTTTGTGCATTTAAAGGTAAGGCAAATATATGTGTTGAGAAAGTTGATACTCTTTAATTTGATGATTTTTAATTTCAATAAAATGGAAGAATATGAACATTGTTTCTAAAATAGCATCCTTTTTATATAAGAACCCATTGTAAAACAAGGTCTGTAAGGAATAATGAGGCAATTTGTATGACTAGGGATATAGCACTGGTGTCCTTTACTGTTTGCATTGACCATGCCCTGCCCCTACATATGTGTTTATCTGTACATTAAGTCACTTGACATTAATGATACCTGTGTCTCAGGTAACTTATGTGAGTAAAATGTATGAAATACTGAATGATACTAACACTTATGAGAGAGTATCTATTAATGAAATTAGAGCTTACACCAAGATTGACTGGCTGTTATATGATTTGTTGACCCAAGGGGTAATAGACAACAGTGAATATACTTTTATGATGGTGGATGCACCACTTATTCTGACAGCCATTGACATTCCCAAAATTCACAAAGACATGAACAATCCCCCATTTAGACCCATTGTTTCTGTTATTAATTCAAAAACAGAACCTATTGCTTCCTGTATTGATTCATACTGTAAAATAGCAGTTATTAAGAACAGTCAGATACTTAGAGACTCTTGGTATTGTCTAGAAACACTTAGGGATTTACCTATCAATGAAGACTATATTTTTGCAACTGTGGATATAGTGAACTTATTTTTGATAATTCTAGTTAAGGAAAGTACCAAATATTTTAGTAATGTCCTCATTAACGTGGAAGGTGTTCATAATGCAAAAATAAATTTATTAATGAAACTTATGGATGTGGTATTAAACAACAATTTCATATGCTTTGAGGGAGAGTATTTTTGTCAAACTTCAGGTGTAGCAATGGGGGCAAAATGCACCCCTGTATACACAAATGTAGTTTTGGCTGAAAGGGAGAAATGATTTGTATTCCCGTCCTTATTCATGGAGCTTTGGTATGGCTGAGATTTCTGGATGATATACTGCTCTTATGGAAAAGTACAGCAGATGAGATAGTTGCATTTGTTGAGTATTTAAATCTGATGACCTCTTTTCTGAAATTTAGTTGTAAAATTGGTGAACAAGAAATTAAATTTCTGGACATTTTATTATACAAGAATAATGTCACTAACAAATTAGAGTCCACCATTTTTAGAAAAAAAGACATATTCAAACTCTTTACTACATTTTAAAAGTTGTCACCCCCCCATACCAGAAAAAGAGTGTGATAAAGGGGAAAATGGTGAGAATTTCAAGATTGGTTAGTGACAGGAATAAATCTGAAGAAGAGCTGAACATTTTAATAGGTATGTTAAAAGAGAGAGGTTACCCCATAAGACTGTTAATAAATACTAGAAACGAAATTATGAAAAAAAAAAAACGTGATGAGAGGTTTACTCCAATTTTATTGACTATGGAAGGGACAACTGTTGGGGCAAGAAATCAAACTTGTTATGAGAAGGCATTGGTGCTACCTTACAATCAGGAAACAGAGAACCTTAGAACAGTAGTAATTAACTGCTGGGATAGTGTTTCTAACGATGAAATTAAAGCGATTTTGGGAGAAAAACACAAAGTTGCCTTTAGTTGAGGGTTAAACCTTAAATGGTTATTAGTGCAATTGAAAGATACAAAAATTAGGCATAGATCAAATATGTCTAAATGTAATAAGTGCAGAACATGTAAATTATTAATACCAGTCCATATGTAGCAGTTGAAGGATTTTTCCGTAGTTTACCTTGTCCTGGGCACTGTAATTGCATTACGACAATGGTAGTTTATATCGCTACAATGTGTAAGCTGCTCTGTATTCTATGTGGGGAAAACTATTAGAAAATTAAGAGAAAGAATTAATGAACACTTGAGGAATATAAAAAAGTAAGAGAACTGAGAAAGATCTTTATACCTACAGTCTGACGTGCAAATTTCAAGAGATTCATCTTGTTTGTCATTGACAGAATTATTCCAACAGAAAGGGGTGGTGACATTTAGTCGATATTAAAAAAATTGGAGACTGAGTGGCAGCTGAGATTAGATTCCACATCGTCTCCAGGTATTAAGGGAAACTGTACCCTTAGTGGGATATTAAAACTAAGAGCACCTAAACTGTAGTCTTCGTATATTAAAAATATATTTTTATCAACATGTTTGCCATGGCTTCACTAAAAAAAACAATAATATTTGAATTATTAATGTTTAAGATTAAAAAGTTAGAATTATAATTAATACATGTTTTGTAAAAGCACTGTTATAATGAAGAATAGTGTCTTTAAAATGTCAATTGATGTGATGTATTAATGGCCACATGATTTTCTAACTATTTAAGCACGATTTGCTTTAATATGGCTTTACTCTGATGAAGCCCTGCATATTATTTGGGTGAAAGCACTTAGTTCACATTGTTTTTAACCTTTTATTAAATCGAGTGCTGTGCTAACACTGTGTGGTGGCATAATTTATTTTTTGTTTTTTATTCTGAGACTTTAAGTAAGTATTCACATAGCTACTAAAGGCATCTGATACATCTGAAAAATATCAGGCAGGTAATTATCTCTGGAGGAGGAGGAAGAGGAATGAAGCAAGGATTTTATCAGGATTATAGAGAAAGACATGTGAGATGATCAAAACTCTAGTGCTACATGAAGTCTAAAATTTGTTGTGCCTGCCCTAGGAGGGCATCTAAGGGGCAAGGTCTTGAGGCACTGTAAGATGAGTTATATTGCCAGCAAAGTCACATTGGTGTGACATACTTGTGCTTTCTGCTTGTCATATAGCTAATATTCTTAGGAGTACCCAAGAAGAATATAGGGAGTCACCCATCCCTTGATGGTTTCATTTTGCTATGCTTTCAATTCACCAATTGTTCTAATCTGTTTATTTTTATACTATTTGTTTATTGTGCAATTTTACCCACTTTATATAATATGCATTGCATTGTTACAGTTTGTGTTTGACACAATCTGAAGTGTTTCATATGTTGATGAATTTGTGTGTTTTAATAAAGTGGTTCCTAGGGAGGGTGGCACAAGGAAGTATATATACAAAAAACAGTGTGGAAAAACAATATCTGATATGAAACTGCATTGTTAAGAGAGTGAAAATAGATTGCAGCTAAGACAGGAAGGCCGATTGTCTACCTGATGCCATTCTGGAGAGGCAATCACATTTGTGAATAAAAGTTTAAATATCTTAAGTGGTTCAACACATTTAAGAAAGAATATATTTGTAATAACAATAGTAGCAGTAGTAAAAACAGAAGGTATAGCTCAATAGCTCACTGCAGACACAAAGGATCAACTGACTTTTAACTAGTTGTCCAAAGCATATACCTGTCCATTTTCTATTTTCCAGTTGAATGAGGAACATTGCAGTGTTGGTGGTATGGTATGATCTTTCATTTTCCTCATCTGTACCTTCCAAATTGAGAGGAGGGCCTATTACAAGTGTGCAGGTTTCAAGCACTTGAAAACCACTGTCTCAAAACAAGGATCTCAAGAGCATTGTAGCTCATGTTCTCATGCAGCTGCCATTCATGCCTGAACATGGATATGAATTTGCGTCCAAACAGCTGCCACATCTTACCCAAATGCATTATTTGACCTTGAGTGAGGGAAGTAAAACCATGGGTGGGAGCAGGAGGGGATTTAAGAGTTAGGGAATTGGAAGGGAGTTTTTAGGGTTAGGGAACATAAGGGCAGTTTTGGGGTTAGGAAATGATTGGAGACATTAGGTTTAGGGAACAAGGTTGGAGTTTTAGGTTTAGGTTGCAATAGAAGATTTTAGACTAAGGGAGGATGGGTGAAGTTTTTGGGTAAGGGAGTGATGACCCAGGCTGAGAACTAAGTGGGAATTTTAAGGTTAGCATTAGGATTCATTTATGATTATGCAGTTTTATAGGGTTGTGTATTGGGAGGGCTATGTAAAAATGTGAAATTAGATATTGGGTGTTTGTGAACTTGCTTTCCCAAGCAAGTGTCAGCAAGCCAGTGTGTCACAAACTATTATCATTCAGAGCACCTGATGGTAACCCCTGAGAGGATATACTACTTCCATGACATCTTCAGATTCACTCATAGGATCATCCTAACCATTGATGATCCAATTTTCCCAATTATCAATGCCTAAGGACTTGGAATGGTTTTGGCATATGTTTGTGCTTTTGGGCATCTACAGTCGCTATTGTCCATAAGGGACACAAGCGGATGAAATTTGGAAATAATGCATTGGTGAAAATAATGCTGTTTGTCAGATGATATAACTTATGGAATTTCACAAATGCTAAAATTCTATGAATGTTTTCCAAACATAGTAAGCGAAATAGTAGAATGCATGGCATGCACATCGATCATAGAAAAGGACTAGTATTTTCCAAATGACATTTACACTATGGATTTTTGGGCAATTCCCATACAAGTGCATTTGTCGGTGCTGTATTAATTGTCTGACATTCCTCATATAGCTTATTTATTTCAGTACATTCTACTCCATCTCAAGGCCTCATGTAGTCTGGCTAAATCTATCACTCTTGTTTTTTTTTTCCAGGAAAACCTTCATACAGTTGCTATTGGGCATGTCAACACAGAGGAATCATCACTTGTGGGTCCCATAACTGGCAACAGTCTCTGAGACTTAATGCTATTTTTCTTGAATAATATGACATATTCATGTGGTCATTTGCTAAATAGTTAAGGTGTTTGCCTTACAGACACAAGGTGCAGGGTTTGAGTCTCACAAGGGATAATTGGCTAGGCTTAAAATGGTTCGCAAGGGCAGTTAGCCTAGTACTAATCTATGAACCTATGAACCTATTTGCTTTGTGTCATCCATTTATGACATATTCATGAAGAAGAGACTGAAATGTTTATCCTAACATCTAGTGTTTATGTTTCTCAATATGTATTATAGCATTATTAGACATATATACCATCAGTACCCAATAAGTTATGTAAGTTGAAGTATTTAGGCCAATGAAGACCCATGCTGACATAGCCATAGGGTGATTCATAAAACTTTCAGACTTAGCTACAACACCTGAAGGGTAGACATTATTTGCATGATATTATAGTGAAAGGATCAGGTGTAGACTTCCTTCTCATTAGCAAGTGATCATTTATGTCACTATGGTGAGGATGAGTAACATTGAGCAGATGTGATTACTTCCACTGTATACAGCAGACATTTATCACAAAATATTTTATAACCACTTGAAATGGTAAAAAAATACATATGTATGAGGAGAAACTCACTAAATTGAATGGGGTAAAAAATGGATTAAGTTAAGTTTGTGAAATAAATACTTATTCTTAATATTTTCAAAATAAAAGACACAGAATCTAAAATATCTAGTGCAAAAAAGTGCTGGTGACAAGGTTTATAATCACAGTCCTTTCACAGAAAGAAACATCACAAAAGTAAGTGAAGGAAAACAGAGTAGAATATATTAGTACTCTGCTTAGAATTTCTGTAAATTTGAATTCAGAACTTGCAATACCATTAAAACTGGGTCTATATTAAATTAGCAAGGCTTAGAAAAGCGAACGCTAATTCATCGACTCATTTTAAGCGAATGCTTAGAAAAGCGAATGGTAAGTCATCAACCCATTTTAATTGAAAGCTTACAATCTCGAACACCTGGAGCAGTGAATTTTTTTCCTGGGAAAAAAAATGTTGTCCCGAGAAACACACACACAATACAAGCACACCAAAAAACAGCAATCCACACACATACACTTCCTACATCTACCCTACACTAAACTGCACATACACTACTATCTATCCACTTACCTTAACCCAAACCTAACCCTAAGGTCCATCACTATCACACACTCAACTGACCTGTGCCCTAACCCTAACTCACCTACACTGCCCTAACCCTAATGTCTGTCACTATCGCAGACTCACCTCACCCGCGCCCTAACCCTAACTCACCTAACCCATGCCCTAACCCTAACGTCCACACAATAGCAAACTTACCTGAACCCAACCCGTAACTTTCTACTACAGTGCTGAAAATAGTGAAGTCACAGAAATGACCAACCGAATTCCTTCCCTAGGAAAAAATTTGGTGTTCTGCAGCTTATCTATTTTCAGCGTTCTCTGTTTTAGGGTCGATAATAGAACATTCAAAGATGTTCTTCGTCTCACATTGCTGCAGTCATAACCTGTGGGTAGTCCGCTGTCCTCGGTCGGCCCGAATACCAAAGAGTTAGGCTGGCATCGGTCATGGTCGCCCAGAGCTGACGTCAGTATGTAGTAGTACTTTAGCGCATGACCGATGCCATATCTTCAGTCTTTCTTGCCGCGTGGTCCGAAGCAGAAGCAGCATTTGCAAGTGCCGTTCGCCGTTCTGAAATTTTCATTTATCGAATTTCAGACCGAAGACCAAGTTGGGCTAAGTACCCCGTTGGGGAAATTTTTGTTTTTTCTTGCCTCAATTATCCGGATGTCAGAAAAAGTTAATAATTGTATTTCTTGTGGGAAACAGATACCTCATAGGGACTATCACTCTCTCTGTATTCCTTGCTTGGGGCCTGAACACGACGTAGTCGGGTGTCGCTTTAGTGCTAGATTTAATAAGCGCACCATTAAACGAAGATTAGACTGTGCCAGGCTTGTTTTCGGTAAACAGTGTAACTATAACATGCCGTCGGATCCTACGACGCCCGCTACCGCTATAAAACGTAAAGATAAATCCTTGAGGTCTAAACCGGATGAGTCGTCCGTTGCGGACGCCGGTTCTATGGAACCTCTGGTTGAAACTGTGGATCCGGCCGAGGCTTCGGCTGAATCCCAGGGGGAACCTTTACTTTTGCAGGAGTTGGCCTCTCAGGAGTTAGGCCAGGCTGAGGGTGCTTCTCAGGTATCTGTAGTTCCATCCTTACAAAAGGTTATTAGGCCTTCTACCTCGGTGGCTAAAGGCCATGCTAAGGCTAAACCTTGTCTTGCTGGCCCTGGCCATAGTCCTAGCTCTTCAGCCCCTGTTCCTAAAAAACATATGTTGAAAATGGCAGAGGACTTGATTACTTTGATCAGGGGTTCTATGCCCCCCCCCAGAGAAGAGGCCTAGGGTGGAGGCAGATTTAGAGGGAATGAAGCATTCTTCCAACTACTCTGAGTCCTCAGCTGAAGATATTCAGGATTTCCCTCCCTATTCAGATTCGGATGCAGAGGATTCCTGTCCTTCTGCTTCTCCTCCAGAGGATTTTTCCTTTTCTGAAACTTTGCATTCCATGAGGGAACATTTCAAGTGGGAAGGCCAGGACTTTTCAGATTCTCGAAAAAGGCTTAGGGAATTTTTGTTTTTGCCACAACATAGGCCCTTGGCTATTCCCCCTGTCTTAGATGTTGTTCAAGATGTTTTTTCTGAAGCTTCCCTTAATCCTGATTCTTTACCCCCTGCCCCGGTCAAGCCAGACAGATATTACAGAGTTCCAGAAGCACATAAATACTTGTACAAGTGTCCTAGAGCTGACCCGAAAACTATTATTCAAGGGCCGAAGGGTGTCAGGGCTTCTGTGGTTAAGAATCCAGTTCCTTTGGATAAAGATTCTAGAGCATTGGATAGGTGGGGAAAAAAAGTGTGCACCTCCTCTAC
Source organism: Protopterus annectens (assembly GCF_019279795.1). NCBI lineage: Eukaryota > Metazoa > Chordata > Ceratodontiformes > Protopteridae > Protopterus > Protopterus annectens. Next base: position 1,400,629,422 of record NC_056746.1, read on the forward strand.
GTTAGCTATGAGGGCTTTACATTGCCAGTTTCATATGCTGAAGTATCAGAACTTTTTGTTAGGCCAATTGAAATCTAAGGTGGATGCTTTATCTGAGGGTATAGAGTGTAAGGAATTGCAGGAGTTGGTTCATGCATCAGATCAAGTTGGCAAACATTCTTTGCAGTGTGGTTTTGATGCTCTTCAGGCTTCATCCAGGGTGGTTGCTACAGGTTCAGTTATTTGTAGACATGCCTGGCTTAAGGATCAAAATTTGTCAGAGCATGTTAAAGCTCAGATTTTGGATGCTCCTCTTCAATCTGAAGTTCTTTTTGGTTCTCCTGTGGAGTCAGTTTTGAAAAAGATGGAAGATAAGGCTAAGTCTATGCAGACGGTCAAGGATTTTTTGCAGGTGCAGCCCCCTAAGTTTAGTAGAAATTGGCCTGCTAGAGGATGGTCCTACCCTTCTTCGGATTATCAGTCTAGGGGCAGATCTAGATGTGGTAGAGGCAGGGCTCACGCTCAGGGTTCTTTCAGACCTAGGACTTGGAGTTCTCCTGCACAGTCTTCTGGTGAGGGCAGGGGTCAGCCTTTTCGTAAACAGACCCAATGACCTGTATCTTCAGCTGCCAGATTCTTTTTTTCTGGCAGCTCCTCTAGGAGGAAAGTTGGGACTTTTCAAACAAAACTGGCATTTGGTCACCCAGGACAAATGGGTGTTGGAAATAATAAATCAAGGTTACAAGTTTTATTTTCACACTCTTCCTCCTTTCAAAGGCATGCCGGATGTGCCTCCTCAGCAAAAGCTGGAGGCTCAGGAGCAAATTTCTTTGCTTTTGCGGATGGGGGCAATCCAGGTGGTACCTCCGTCAGAAGTAGGCCTAGGATTTTATTCCCGTCTATTCCTAGTGCCAAAGAAAGGAAACACTTGGAGGCCAATTCTGGATTTGTCCATTCTCAATACCTACCTAGACATTCCAAAGTTCAAGATGTTAACATTACAACAACTTCTGCCTATGCTAGGCAAAGATCACTGGATGGTGACCCTGGATCTCAAAGAGGCCTATCTTCACATTCCTATCAGGCCCAGCTGCAGGAAATTCCTGAGATTTCGGGCTGGTACTTCTCATTATCAGTTCTCTGCATTGCCTTTTGGTTTATCTACTACGCCCAGGGTGTTCACAAAAGTTCTGGCTCCTGTAATTGCTTTCTTCAGACAGAGGGGAATACAAATTTATCCTTATCTGGACGATTGCCTGATTCTGGCTCAAGACAAAGACAAGTTACTACAACATCTACAGTATGTAATGGCAGTTTTAAGGTGCCTAGGGTATTCTGTGAACGAAATAAAGTCCAGTCTAGTGCCCTCTCAGGACATGTGCTTTCTGGGTGTGAGACTGAATACAGCTTCTCAGATGGCATTTCTGACCCCGGACAAACAAAGAACTCTTCATCTATACTTCCAGCAGTTATCAGTACTGTCCAGGCTGACTGCAAGGACAGTCCTTCAAGCCTTGAGGTTCATGGCATCTTGCATTCTAGTACTTCCCAATGCCAAACTGCATATGAGGAAGCTACAATGGTATCTCAAAAGTGTATGGACTCAACACTGCCACGATTTGGACACTGTCATTCGGATAATACCTTGCATCCAGAAGGAATTCTTGTGGTGGGCTCAGGAATGTCACCTAAACAGGGGACTCTCTGTGACCCGACCAGAGGCGAGTCAGATCTTAACGACGGATGCCTCGGACTTGGCTTGGGGAGCACACTTCAATGGGAAATGGATTCAAGACACGTGGCCTCCCAGACTACTACATTTGCATATCAACATGAAAGAGATGTTAGCAGTCCAATTTGCCTTGATGGCCTTCAAGGACCTACTTCAGCCGGGACAGGTGTTGATTCGAACAGACAACACAACTGTCATGTGGTACATCAACAAGCAGGGGGGAACCCATTCTTACCCTCTTTGCAGACAAGCAATGATATTGTGGGAGACTGCTCTGAGTTTGCACATCAATCTTCAAGCACGGTTTCTGCCAGGAGCACAGAACTCCCTAGCAGATGTATTGAGCAGACAAATTGTGGATCCCCACGAGTGGAAATTGGATCCTCAGGTATTCCAACAGTTGACCGTGGCTTGGGGAACTCCAGACATAGATCTGTTCGCTTCTCCACTAAATTTCCAACTGCCAAAATTTTGCACAAAGATGTTTCACCCAAAATCTTGGAAAGTGGATGCTCTATCTTTCAGTTGGAACAACCTTCACGTCTATGCTTTCCCCCCTCTGCCTCTTCTTCCCAAGGTACTCTTGAAAGTCAGGAGGGACAAGCCTTGCATGATTCTAATAGCACCAGATTGGCCACGTCAGCATTGGTATCCTCTGCTGAGGAGTTTAATTCAGGAGCCTCCTTGGCCTTTGCCACAGATTCCTCACTTGTTATCCCAGTCAAGCAATCATTTTCTCAATATCAGGGTACAGTCCCTGCATCTAACAGCCTGGCGTATTCTGTTTTAGAGACTGGGGGACCTCAGCTTCCTCAACAGGTTTTAGATGTCATTCTGGAAGCCAGGCGTCCTAGTACTAGAAAAGTTTATGCTGATAAATGGAGGAGATTTTTTCTTTGGAGCACAGTAAAGGGCTTTGATGTCTCAGCACCTAATTTGAGTTTTACACTACAGTACCTTACTGAATTACTAGACAAGGGTTTGTCATTTTCCTCTGTGAAGGTTCATGCTGCAGCCATTTCTGCTCACTATGATTGTGACCCTCCTTTATTTTCTCACCCTTTGTTTAAGCAATTTCTTAGAGGGGCAAAAAATATAAGACCCCCACGTAGAGCTCCTATTCCTTCCTGGGATCTCAATTTTGTGTTGGAGAAGCTTACTTTACCTCCTTTTGAACCTGCAGCTACTTCGGAGTTGAAGTTTTTGTCTTGGAAGACTGCTTTTTTGTTGGCCATTACTTCTGCTAGGAGGGTATCTGAATTGCAGGCACTCATGGCAGTAGAACCCTTTCTGATATTCCATAAGGATAGGGTGTCTTTGCGTACTAACCCTACTTTTATGCCTAAAGTGATTTCTAATGTGGCCTTGAACCAGTCTATTCATTTGCCTACTTTTTATGCTGATCCCCAAAATAAGGGGGAAAAAGTCTTACATTCTTTGGACATTCACAGGCAGCTACGCTATTATTTGAGCAGAACTAAAGAGTTCAGGCAGACTCAACAGTTATTTATTTCTTTTGTTTTGGGTTCACAAGGGAAAGCTGTTTCAAAGCAAACTATTTCTAAGTGGATTAGTCATTGTATTGCTTTCTGTTATTCTCATCATGGGAAGAATGTTCCTGCTGGGATCAGACCTCATTCCACTAGGGCTACTGCCACATCTACTGCCTTTTTGAGGGGGGTAGCTACTAAGGATATTTTGGAGGCAGCTACTTGGAGTTCAGTACACACTTTTACTAAGCATTACCATCTCCCTCTTTATTCCAAGTCTAGGGCTGGGTTTGCCACTGCAGTTTAACAGGGCATGTTAGCAGCTCCTAATGCTTTTTAGTTTGCCAGCCTCCCTTTTTCTTTGCTTTGGGATTCTACCCACAGGTTATGACTGCAACAATGTGAGATGAAGAACATAGTACAGTTTTGTACCTACCATAAATGTAGATGTTCGAGGATCCACATTGCTGCAGTCCTATTTTCCCTCCCTCCATCCCCTCTATAGTTTGGGGTTCCTGTGTTTCCTTTGGGATACTTATTATTTCCTCACTGGTGGTTGTTGGGTATTTATTATTTTGGCTCTGACCTTTCCTTTGTTAGGCCTTCTGACATCTGGGGCAAGAAAGACTGAAGATATGGCGTCGGTCATGCGCTTAAGTACTACTACGTACTGACGTCAGCTCTGGGCGACCATGACCGACGCCAGCCTAACTCTTTGGTATTCGGGCCGACCGAGGACAGTGGACTACCCACAGGTTATGACTGCAGCAATG
>NC_056746.1:1400640895-1400643395 GCF_019279795.1 Protopterus annectens
GAGAGCAAACTCCTACACTATTCACCTCGATCCTGTGCCAAGAATGTGAGTAATGAGAGGATGCTATTATCAATACACTGCAATGCGCTCTATCTGGCTGTGGACTGTATCAGATACAGACTCGGGGATTAACCTTATAACATTTTAATCAGGACTGGACTGATTTGCCATTTATTTACTTGACAGGCACCATATGCCTAGTATAGTTGTAAGAAAAACAGGAAGAAAAATTATACTGTTAAATTCAACTATGTTATTTGTGCATTTTTGCCTGCCTTTTTACCTACTGTTTTTCTTAACCTTTTGACAGCATCTTCATTTAAAAAAGTACTAGAAACAGCAATGTTTAAAGTGAGTATCGCACATTCAGATTAGCCACAGATAAGATATAGGATGCATGTTGAACATTAATATTTGCTAATATTAACAGTAATTAGGGCCTGGCAGCATTTGTGCATGACAATGCTTGCCTGAAAGCCTTGCTTTTCATACCATATACTCAAAAGCAGCATCAATGTTTAGTACATTTGGGGAAATATACTTCTTCCCTTAAGGTATTAAAGCTAATGTTAATAAAATTCATGACAGCTAAAGAGTTTTGTGCTAAAATGCATGTCTGAATGAGAAATGTTCAAAAGGATCTGTTTTGATACTTCCATGCCACTATGTGTTCCAGATTAACTCTATAACTTTTGCTGAGCTGGTATATATTGTGTGCTAAACCTTTCCTCAACAGCTTCTGTCCATTCTTACCCTGTCCATTGTAATGGGTCAGAGCTAACTGGACCGCCTGATAGGTACAGTTTAACATTGCTTACATAGCATATTAAATAAGGTACACGTGATTAACAGGGAAGTCATATTTACTTGAGAAAATTCAGAAACTCACTGCCTTAGCCTGAGGTAAAGTCTCTGAATTGTGTATATTCAGACTGGGATGCTCTCTGGCTTTGATACATAACAGCAAAATACATGCGGTAGAGTAGGTCAGATAAGGAAGGAGTGAAAAACTTACACACCAGGTTATAGATTGACACATTAAGTCATGGTTATCATTTCACTTTGCATACATGCTTCTTCTTTTGGCTTTTTCCCGGTTAGGGGTTGCCACAGAGGATCACCGTGTCTGCACATTGATTGGCAGTGGAGTTTTACAGTGTCAAGTTGCCAGCCCAGTGCCCAACCTTCCACAGAAGGCACACACACATGCACACCTAGGGCCAATTTAGAGTGTCCAATCCACCTGCAGCATGTCTTTCGGATGTGGGAGGAAACCGGAGCACCCGGAGAAAACCCATGTGACCACAGGGAGGACATGCAGACTCCACACAGAAGGCACCCCAGCCGAGGATCGAACCAGAGAACCTCTTGCTGTGAGGCGGCAATGCTAACCACTGCACCACCGTGGCTGCCCTTACTTTGTATACATGTTACATACTTAAAATATTCTGTGCTTTATATTTTCAAAGTGAGCAAGTCATTTCATCCATCTCTCCACTTCTGACTGACATGTGTGCTCTTCCTGTGTATAACCAAATGACATTTTCACATTAGAATTTAGTAGGCATATTTTCATCACATTTCCAAGCATAAACAAAGACAAAACATCAATATACCTGGGATGTCTGCGGTACAGGGTAGCATGATATAGCTAGCTGTGTAGGAAAAAGGTGTCATAAGTTGCATATGGTTTATTGTGATTTTTAAGTGCCCTTAACTGATTAAATTAACTGATTACTTTAAATGGGATATACAATAAGATTTTTCTGCATATTTATTTTATATACAGTAATTTGAATTGTTTTTTCTCTACAAATCAAAAATTTAAATGTGTCCGAAATGAATCCATTCTGAATTTAGTCAACAGATATTCTCTGGAGATTACTTTACTGACATATTAGCTGATATATATGCTTATGTGGCATCGCTATTATATTAAAAATTATAATTTTCACTGTGTGATACTTAAATGTCCAATAATGGGAAAACATTGGATATATGCAAATGATCCCTTAAGAACACTAAATACTTACATGGCATCTACATATACATTTTTTTTAACTTTCTAAGTCATATTGTTACATTCAGGAAAATAAAACCAAATTAACTGAGTATGGACATGCATGTTTTAGACTTTTTATTAGCACCTTCAACAGAGCATAAATGGATAGTTTGGTTATACTTCTGAAACACAGGCTCTTTACCCCACCTCATCCCCATAATCATTAAGGTGCCTGCAAAATATCCCAATTATCATCCAAACCAAAGGGTAGAAAGGACACACAGACAAACCATTCAGTACAAACTGCAAGAACAATCCAGCCACGCCAGAATTTTCACTGTATGATACCTTAAACCTCCTGTAATGGAGATTCTTGGAATATATGCAAATGACCCAATAAGGACATCAAGTCAAAATACTGCTCTGTTTTGCATGCTTCAAGGTAAACTCTTGAAATAAGCATGTATGAGTATCAGCATTTTTGTTTTGATATTTTTT
>NC_056746.1:1400645895-1400715895 GCF_019279795.1 Protopterus annectens
GGAAAGGGATGATGATGGTGAAACAGGGAGGAAGCTCAAGAAAGGAGAGACTAGGACTTCAGATGCAGGCCTTTAAGGAGAATAACAATCATACAGAATATTACATCTATAAAATATCAGAAAGTGTCCTAAGAACAAAGCCATCACAGGAATGGGAAAAAAAAGTGTCTGCTGATCGGGATGACTGCAATTAGGGATATAGACAATAGGCAAGAGGGGGCTGGAATTTATTGAAGACAACTGGCAAAGGAACGAAGGTATTTGGGAGCAAATAACTAGAGGTGGAAGGATGATAGATTGGGAAAACACAATTTATTTGGACTGCAGGTTAGAGACTGCCTTCCCTATCAAGGATTAATATCAGAGTATAGGCAAAGACAAAAAATAGATGGGTCCTAAACAGACCAGCACTGGTAGCTTTTATTCAAATCTAGAACACTAGTTGCCATTTAAAAAGCTACACTTAGTAGAACATGTAAAAAATTGCTCAATAACTGTAAGAATCAATCACATGACATTACAAAGGACTGGGAAGAGAGATCAGATAAGTAATTCACAAAGCAATAATGAAAGGATACACACACACACACACACACACACACACACACACACACACACACACACACACACACACACACACACCTCCCAAATATGCTACAGAATCTAGAAGCTTTAAGACTTCTGCTTAGAAATTTTTGCATAGACATTTATATACTCCGAGTAGACTCCAAATAATTTTTCATCGGGTAAATGGCACATGTTGGAGGTGTGATTGGGGAGGGAGGTAATTGGGAATAGTTTCTGGGACTGCAGTGAGTTGGCCCTGAGGAATGCGCCATCAGAGATGCTGGGTGGGCAGACATGTGTGACACGGGAGATGATTCTTCTGAGCTAAGATACAGAATTGGAATTGGCTAGACATGGTAAGGCCTTGCTGTATCTAATTATGATGGTTGCCAAAAAGGCAATAATTAGAAAATGATAATCAAAATCTAAACCAACCATACTAGTAGTAGTGAGTAACAGAGATATTCAAATGGAATTGAGATCTTTAGTAAAGGGTGGGAGCAAACTACATAGGAAAAATGGTAACTGTGGGAGAAATACATACAGGGCAGGAATGAGGTTTAAATGAAGGCAGAACTTAAATGAGCTATGCAATTCTGACTAAAAATGATTAGGTAGATTAAAAGTGATGTATACTGCTTGCAAATGGAAGTGTGTCAGTCTGGTTTATGATGTTAAATGCTTGCAACTAGGATGGTTTTCATTTATATAAATTTATGATTGATTATTAAACCATCACTTACGACGTAGATGGTTCTTGTTAAAAAATAAAGGCAGACATGGAATGATTTATGCAATGTTGATTAGGATATATATAACAATATGTGTGAAGGATAATATTTGAAACATGAGCTTAATACAGTTTGATTGCTTCAATATAAATATAAAATTTGCCTGTGTCACAAGTGATAATTCATTAAAGGTTTATACATGTATAAAAAAACAAAATGGCCACAGCAGAGTCACCCACCTGCAGCTGAGGCAAAGCTGAGCCTGCTATGACGGCAAAGGCCATTTGCATAACTTTTTTCTTTTTGTAGCTGGGAAAATGGTACCTCCTTCCCAGGGAAGACAAGCAGTAAATGCACTTTAAAAACCTGCCTCAAAAAAGTAAAAAAAAAAAAAATCTTTAAAAAGTAATGTTCCTGTAGTAGAAAGTGATAAAACACAAACAATATTTAGAAAATGGAATGTTTTCCCCAAAGGGAACATATCTGACCAGCAAATGCACAGCATGAAGCCTACCACTGATCCTCTTCTGCATCAGTCATTGAGATTTCATCTGAATTAATAGTTTCCTAGTGTAAAACTACCAGTTCTTAATATTTTCATCTTTTGGATTTAGACAGCTTTGTGTGTTGTTACCTTTAGTGACAAGATATTATATACCTACCCTCAATGAGTTATTTAAAGTCCATCAGTTGTGCTACAGTTCCAAGACAAAATGTCTATCTGATAGATTGTTTCTAGACATCCTTATCTATGAAGACTCTTACTCAGAGTAAACTGTAGATGTCTATTAACTTCATAGTTTTTGCTGGTAATTCCTTTCACAATGAAACAACTTTATTGACAATTATTTTCAGTATATACAACAAAAGAAATGCACATTCTAGTAAAAATACAGATATGTTTCAGAAACGCTAGAATGATAGCAGGAAGAAATGCTAGCATGTCATTTTAGCTTGAAGGCAAAGCCATGTAGTTATACAGAATAGTACCAATGCTTTTCTTTTGTACTGCAATAAATTACAATATTTTAGAGAATAGTCATTTGCTGCCATCCCTTTATTATTGATAGATACTTGCTTGAACCTCATGGTTAAGATGTGTCATCTTTAACTTACATTCCCATAAATTAACATGCACTCATGATGCAATGTGAATAAAATATTCTTTGGTAGGGAGACTGATTACAAATGTTGCCTGATTATAGAGTGCATCTTGCTAAATACCAGTGCAGTAGCACAGTAGTACCCTTCTGCAAGACTTACCACTCATTGTGTTATAGGTATCTGGTTTAGCCTGTGTTATATAAGGCTGGATAACCCTACAAGTGTAATTTGGTGGTGATGTTGTTACTAATAATAGAGTTCTTAAATATCATATGCTATTATGAGTTATGAGGTAAAGCAGAATGCCCTTCTGTCATTATAGAAAATAGTGTTTGATTAAACAACTAAATAACACAAAAAATGAATGAAAACTTGATAGAATGTTTTACTACGCTCTATGCATCACTCTTCAACATGATTGATCCAGAAGATAGTGATTAATTCTAAGATAAAATACAATTGCTGAGTTTATAAGAAGAGGCTATCAGAATATGATTCCACAATTTAATTTTCATCAGAAATGACATAATTTTTTTTCATAAATTCACAGATTTGCAAACAGCAGTTAACTTCAGTGGAAATTAGATGCAAAACTACAAATAATATTTGAGTGGCAGTTTTCCAGCTTGTTGCTTATGAAGAAGCAATGTACACAAAGAATTAGCCTAAGCTGGTTAAACTTGTCATGACTAACCCCATAATAGAAAGGTTGCTTCATGTTTTGCTGATTCTCATTGACTTAACAAATGTAATTCTAATTTTAAAATAATCCCTGCATTCATGTATATAAAGCAGTCTTTGAGTTAGTGTCAACGGTCCATTATGAGCATAGTTGTTCAGTTTTACTTCACTAAATGCAAAAGATTTTGAGTCCCACAGATTCAAAGTAATCAGTAAGTTTAAATTTATAAAATAAAACTGATTGCTTAACTATCTTTTAGCTCATAATTAAAATAATGGAGCTTAAGAATTACATTACGTTTGCTGCATCTGTTATTTCTTTTCACCTTCATGTTGTTGTTTCTTAGTTTATACATGTATGGACATATTTAAAGCACTTGTTTTAACTCAGAGCTACCAGTACTCAATGAACTTGTTAGTATGTTAGTCAGCAACAAATAAATGATAAAATATTCATTTCAATCCAGAAAAGGAAAGGGAATGAAATAGTATCCCTGGTGCCCTGGACAAATGCTGCAGAATATAAACCTTTTTGAAGAATAATATACAAACAATGAAAATTAGTAGTGGTCTCTTATCAGAATGTTGATTCTTTTGTTATCAGATTTTCAGGTACTTTCTATGACTATCTATGCAATAGCAGGCGTTTATCATTTCAACAGCCTAATGGCTACAATGTAGTGTTTTGCAGCCCAATCCAAATTTTAGCACATTGTTAGTGAATTCTATTATGTTTAAGAACAGTGAGTAAGGTAATAATGTTTCATCACGGATAATTCAGAGACTGTAATGATTATCTCTTTTATATCTTTCTAACAGGATTCATAACCAGGTACAGATACTTTTCTAACTTCCAAACATTCCTGCATTGATAAGTTGAGACACTTTCAACGATGTTTCTGCTATTGTCAATAGCGAGCCTTAAACAAATTCAGATATTTTTTTTTCTGCTGCTAACACCTCCATCCAGGACATGTACCATCATTCTGTGATTGCTAGCCACAGAAGGAGATGCTGTGAAACATCCATATTACCGGATACACAAATCACAAATGCAATATCCAACCTAGACAAACCAAAACATCAGTTTTGCAAGGACCCTGCATGCATATACCCCAAAATGTGGGACATTTTCCTCCACACCCCAGTCACTCTCTCTATATATAGTAACTCCAAGGCTACACAAGCTCAGAGAAAACTGGAAAGTATGAAGCTCACCTTATCCTCTTCAATCTGGACACAAAGTGGAGCACCTGTGACAAAGTAAGCTCCGATGTGCTAAAATATTGATAATTTCTTTTTACGTATGATATTTCACTCTCTCATAACAGAGAACATGGTCAGCGATCATGTTACCTTACATATCTGCAAATGAAAGGAATAGAGCTGCCACCCTGTAGTTCCACAACTGAACTGTTTTCCTATCTTTAAAAAAATTTTCTAATTGATCTGTGCTCTTATATTCCAATATACCGCAAAATAAATTACAGCAATTTTAAGTAGAACAATCCCAACCACTTGCCCAGTTGTCTGGTAATTTAAGCACTCAGTTCTTCTATTGCATTAATAGTCTCCTGTTCCTTACAACTTGACATCTTATCAAACTAATTTTTCACAGTGAAAGCAACTCAGTGGAAGAGACATAGAAAAGATAAAGTGACGCGTGTTTCTTTTCATTCCCTGTTAGTCATTATGAAGCCACTGCTCAAGCTTTTCTAATCATATCAACCAACTGATTAATGATAGATACAGAACTATTGGTTATATAAAAAGATTTATAAAGTCTAGGAAATTATAATAGTTACAGAACTATTGGTTATATAAAAAGATTTATAAAGTCTAGGAAATTATAATAGTTACAGAACTATTGGTTATATAAAAAAATTTATAAAGTCTAGGAAATTATAATAGTTAAGGAACTATTGGTTATGTAAAAAGATTTATAAAGTCTAGAAAATTAGAAGTGATGACTTCATTGTTCGACCCCAACCTGAGTGTGGAATAACAATATGGAAACCTTTTAGGAAAACAAGCATGAGTAAACTGGAAAGAGCACAGAGAAAATATACCAAAAGCATCCATGGATGTGAAAATTTTAAGTTATTATGAAAGACTAAATTATACATTGACTGGCCATTAATATTCCAAAATGAGCATGCGAATGGTCAGCCCAATCAGTGTGCCCGTTGTAAATCCCAGCATATACCAACGGAAAAAGGTCCGGTTGCCCACTTTTTTCCATTGGTGTACACTAACTTTTAACTTTTTTTTTTTCTTTACAAAAAGTAAATAAACAAAAACTGAAATCTGGACTCCGGACATAGCAGAGAGACAGGACGGAGAAAATACTAGGAAAATCAGGTACGTTATTCAAAACTAAAGACACATACCTGATTTTCCTTGTATTTCTCCATTCTGTCTCTCTCCTACCCCTAAACTGTCCAAAACATTTTTTTTATTTAAAAAAAAAAAAAAAAAAAAAAAACGAAAGAAAAGAAAAACAGCAATGGAGACCTTCTTTCCTCCATTGCTTCTTTCCAAAGCACTGATGAACTGGGTATGCATGAGAACACAAGTCCCATATGCATGCGCACTATATCAAAAAAAGGAAATGGGATATATACCAGCTGTGGAAGGACAGAACGACGCCATTATACAAAAACATTATTTAAGAAAAGTAAGAATTTTTTGTTAAATAATGTCATTGTATAATAGCAATAACCAACTCTGTGGTGTGGTATATTAACATTTACCCACAGTTGGCTTTTATTTAATCACTCGTGATTAAACCACACCAACCATGGGTAAATATTAATATACCACACCAATGTCATTGGTTATTGCTTAAATATCTGAACTTGTACAGTGTCTCATATAGTAATTTAAGAGCAGACTTTATTCAGGGATACAACTATCTCTGGGAATGTTTGGGGATATCATAAAGTAGTAGAGAATCATCAGACAACCTATGTAGAAGATTCTACAGGAATCAGAAGTCTCCTAATTGGTTCTCTGAGACAGCAGCAGATACATGGAACAGACTATCAAATTACATTAAATCAAACACTAGTTTAGATATTTTTAAGTACAGCCTGGACTCTTAATATGGGAACAACCTTTTGGTATATTGGCAGGCCAGAAGATCATTAATACCATGCTTGAAATATTTGTATGTATGTATGTATGTATGTATGTATGTATGTATGTATGCACATATGAATTAAGTTCTTCAAAGAGTCTGCTAACATTGTGTTTGGTTGTTGAACACTTGGCGGTTATGGTGTCATCTATGCTTTTAATCATAATTCTTATTCATGTAAAACAACTGATTTTAATTTTATAAAATACTACTTAAATTACTCACACCCTTATCTCTGATACTAATTTCTTAACGAGCTGAAACCTACAGCATGAATAAATATGGAATGTATGGGTATCTTGCATGCAATATATGAATTATTTTTATTGCAGGTTTAGGGAATGAGTTTTGGTGTGAGTGCTGATGCCAACACCCCTAAGCAGAGTTCCTTAATAAAGCAGTACAAGGCACTTAATTTATTATTCATGCCAAACCCTGCAAACTTCATTAACCATCTCATTTGGTGTTTTTTGGTTTGAATTACATTTTACAGTGATTTCAACAGGTGACAATAATTGCGCAGTTAACCTACTACAGTCTTATGTAGCTCCCTTATTTATTAATGAGGTCAGTTTCCATACATTTTTATGAATTGGTCCTGTATTTCCTAATCATAATTTGTAGATTTATAGATGTGTTCCCACATGTTGGGTCTTTTGTCTTGTATGCCACCAGAGTTTACTTCAGCTCTTGAAAAGGGATTGATGTAGTGCACAGAAAAAGATAAGAAAACTCTCCATTTTATAAACTGACCCAGGGACTGAGCATTACACTATGGTGTACCAGGTGGTCATGTGCATTGCATGGGGGAACGGGCAGTTTATACTGTGACATAAGCAGTAGTGGACATCACAGAGACAGAACAGTGTAAATAATATAACAACTACGATGCACACAAATTGTGAGGATGTGGAGTAAGAACCTTGCAGAGTGAACCCTTTGGGTTTTTTCTTTGACACTTTTACTCACTAATAACCCGGACACTGGAGAACCACACAACAGAACTGTTTACGCTATTATTTTAAGCAGCTACATTATGGCTTTAATTGCAGTAAGTTTTCAATTTCCAATTTCAAGTAAGAAGCAAAATGTTCATGATGTTCATAGTTATTCATATATGTAATTTCAGAAGAGAAGAGTGTATTGTTTTTTTTTTCTTTGAAGACTGAATGCAAATTGGGTGAAGTACAACTGCCATTTATTTAGGGTTTATATTAGGTCACCGAAATTACATTCTAGCGAACACCTAATCATTGACCTGCAATCAGCGAAAATTGCTTCAATGATTCATTGAGTTCACTAAGGGCAATGAAATAGTTGCCCGGAGCACAGAACTTTGCTCTTTTCTCCACTGTAGTGGAATCTCAGAGTTGGTATATATATATATATATATATATATATATATATATATATATAGGCCAAACCCTCCACTTGGGTGGGTTTGATTTAACTGTACATTGGTCTATTGTTCTTTGAGCAACTACTTCATTGCCCTTAGTATATTCAATGAATTGCTGATGCAATTTTCGCCAATTAATCCACGGTGGTGGTGCTGCGGTAGAGTTGTCGCCTCATAGTAAGACGCTGTCTGGTTCGATTCTCAGCTAGAACGTCTTCTGCGTGTAGACATGCATGAATGGGCGTACCTTCATTGAAGGTTGTGCATCAGGGCTGGTAACTTGGCACTTAATAATCAACTACCAATCATTAGCGGACCGGAGTTCCGCTGTGACGACCCCTAACCGGGAAAAGCCAAAAGACACAAACAAACAGGTCGGTGATTAGTTGTTCACCAGAATGCCATTTCGGCAAACTAATATAGACCCTTAATTAATTTATGTCAGTTATTTTTTGTCTGCAACTATTAGCTATACTTATTTAGCTTTTGTCACCAACTATTAGGATAAACAATTGGAATTCTGAATAAGTCTGTTATAATAGTTGTAGATGAAAGTCTTAAATAAAGGATGATCCTATTTTTCTCCATTTGTATTCACATGCATTTTTGTAATTGGTTTGCTATGCACATATTGTGGTATTTGTGGTGTCTTAGAAAATTTGCTATTACTGATTCAGAGACAATGGCTTGAATTTTAAGAATACCAAATATGCTAATCAAAAGCCATTGTTGAATTAACTACAGAATATTTCAATGTGCTGACAAAGTTCAGTATCACATAGACTCGCACACGCACACACACACACACACACACACACACACACACACACACACACACACACACACACACACGTGCACACACACACACACACACACACACACACACACACACACACACACACACACACACACACACACACACACACACCCGAAGTGTGAGTGCATATATACAAGTGAATATACACTAGCACGCACACACACACACACACACACACACACACACACACACATGTGCGCACACACACACACACGTACACACAGCAAGAACACCTTTAAACTGGAAGAAGGAATTGTAACATAATATGTAACATGCTAAGCACAAACTAACGCTGGGTATATCTATGAACCCATGCACACCTCTCCACATATTATAGCTCACGCTCCAACATTAACTCTAATTAGGTGGCACAATACAGCTGTAATTAAATTAAATGTACTCCTCATTGTCCATATATAAACATGCTTGTATATCCTACCACTAGAGGAAATAATAATGTGTGCACTTGCTGTTGCAGGAAAAACTGAAACATTAATATTATGTGGTGGTGCTCTGATGTTTTTATTTAGCTACCTCATGGTGAACAAAGTGCAACTATTTTATTTACCTACTTCAGAATAATTCTTTTGAACCCATTAAACCAAATATATTCTTATACTGTTAGGAGCTAAGACTTGTAAAACACAGCTACTGAAAAATGTACTGAAAAATGTTTTACTTGAAAGAATTACTAAAGCTATTGAAGAGAGATGATGTAGACAGGGACAATATATAGCAATAGTCATTTTATTTTGTATTATTTGCACTCTTGTGACAAAAAGCAAAGGCATGCAATTATTTTTCTACCTGACAGTTGTCAGTCTTTCTATTTGCTTTATTACTGGTAAAATCTAGAGTCATGAAAAATTGTGGCAGCTTTATAATGAATACCATAATTAATTTAGTAGTTTATAATGAAATTCAACCAGTAATTGTTAAAACGTTTTTTCACTAAAATTATTAGTGACCATTAAGGTACATATATTTATCTAGGATTAGGCAGGTCCAGCTCAGGTTTGTTATTCCACATTGTATAGTCTTTCACAAACAAATATGATTGTTAGGTTAAATGCTGATTACGATACATTGTTCCTGCTTTTATCATGATGAGGTGAGTCTGTTTCAGAATATTACTGAGTTGTTAATGTTGGATCATCTGTGTATATCAGATGAATAACTTTTAGCAAAGCTTTCTTTGTGGGGAAAATCATTGCTACAATTTATAACAATCAAAATAAAGAAGATAATATTCTGGAAGTGGTTATAACCAGTAGGCATAACAGCACAAAATATACATAATAATAATACTAATAATAATAATAATATAGTGATGGTGATGTGCCTGGTAGTAGTAGGAGTAGTAGTAGTAATAATAATAATAATAATAATAATAATAATAATAATAATAATAATAATAATAATAATAATATAGTGATGGTGATGTGCCTGGTAGTAGTAGTAGTAATAATAATAATAATAAAAGTAATAATAATCTAGTGATACACAACAAGTAGAAAACACTGTAGATAAAATACTAGTAATGACAAAAAATACAGTCCAGGCAGCAACAGGAAAATGGTTGTAGAACAGTTGTATTAATAAAAAATCATCACAAGCGCTTTCACCCTGACTCAAATGCAGGGCTTTTTCAACTGTTCTGCAACCATTTTCCTGTTGCTGCCTGGACCGTATTTTTTGTCTTTAATAATTTAGTGATGGTGATGTGCCTGGTAATAATAATAATAATAATAATAATAATAATAATAATACAGTGATGGTGATGTGTCTGGTAGTAGTAGTAATAATAATAATAATAATAATAATAATAATAATACAGTGATGGCGATGTGTCTGGTAGTAGTAGTAATAATAATAATAATAATAATAATAATAATAATAATAATAATAATACAATGATGGTGATGCGTCTGGTAGTAGTAGTAATAATAATAATAATAATAATAATAATAATAATAATAATAATAATAATACAGTGATGGTGATGTGTCTGGTAGTAGTAGTAATAATAATAGTAGTAGTAATAATAGTAATAATAATAATAATAATAATAATAATAATAATAATCTAGTGATGGTGATGTGCCTGGTAGTTGTAGTAGCAGTATTATCTCTTCATGTAAACAAAAATAAACTAAGAATTGAAATTAGGAATAGCACATGGGGACTCTTCAAGGGTGAATGAATAAGTGAGCAAACACCTGGATAATTTAACAACATTGAATTTAAAAAATAGAAAGACAATCTAAAAATACACAATATGTTTGTGAAGAAGGTTCAGTAGTTTGGTGCTAGTATAAATCCCAGAGCAGATTAATCAGGAATAGTATAATTTCCCTGTAGTTTAATTCTGGGTTCAGGAAACTAATGACAAAGGATAGGATGTAGATCTGACTTCTCAGTTCCTAATTAAGCTTACTATTGCTGCATAGGAAATGTAAGCCCATAATAAAGAGGGTGATATATAAATCTTATCAAATGACTATTACTCCTTAACATCAGTGAACATGATGAGTCATGTTTCATAGATGTGAAAAAACAGGGGAGATGATTTTTTTTTTGGGGGGGGGGAAGTTTTTTGGAACTGCACACCATCTTATACATCAAAGTACACTAGTCTGAACAATGTAGGATTCCACAAGGTAGACCAATCTTTTTTTCCAAATGTTTTCTTATTAAAATGTTTAAACAAAACATATTTACAAGTAAGCTTATAATTTTGTCAAATACCACTCACAGCAATATATAAAATGATATGTGTGTATATATGTATGACTATACATATATATATATATATATATATATATATATATATATATATATATATATATATATATATATGGGTCTACATTTGAATCTCAAAAGACCATAATCTTGAATTCCACTATATCGAGACAAAAATGTCGAGTATGTGGTTTACCAATCATTCAGAACGAATCTGAGAATGCCGAACCTGTATTAGTTTTGGTGTAGTGTTGTTGTGAATTGTATACTGTAACTTTAAGGTGTTGTGGTTTGTGGGATATGGCAGCCGATGTGTGGTTATGTAGTTAAGTTTAAGGTAGGTGTTCAGAGTCTAAGGGTTTGGAAGAATAATGCTTTGTATTATAAATTGTTTGGAAGTTTGCTGAGTAGTTTTGTAAGTGGTGATTTTTGCAGAGGTCTGGTGTGTGTATTTCTTATGTGTATGGTTTTGAAAGTGTGCAATGAAAGTGTAGGGTGCATAATGGTAGATTTGCAGTTTTCTTAATGGTAGCACAACCTCGGAGTTTATATATATATATATATATATATATATATATATATATATATATATATATATATATATATATATATATAAGTAACGGGGCTTTGGGGGAGCAGCCCCCTACATGGGGGGGTGCAGGAGGGCTTGCCCCCTGCCTAGATGTACATTAATAGGTTGTTTTTGATTTGTTAGTTGGTGTGGTTTTGGTAGGAAGCCTGTGCGTACAACATTCCAACTGTTCGCCACTTTGAAATTCGACCTTCTGATTCAATGTTACACCTGTTCGAGGTTGGTGTGAACACTCAAATGAATGAATACCTTATTATTTATATATATGCCCTAGCCCTATCTTGGTATCTTATAAGCTAGTGAGGGTCGATCTCTGTCTTGCTTCCTGAGCTTCAGCCGACCCCATTTTTTCTGTCCTACTACACACCCACATGTATAATGGCAGCATAAATATCTGCTCAAGAGACATTGTAGTCTCTTCTGTAGCATAAATAGAACTTGTTGATGGGATAAATATGTCTCACAGAGAATATCACTTTGCTGGTATCATCTTCCTCTCCACATAAATTAAAGAGCATCTCTTACTCTATTCAAGCATAATCTAGATGAATGGATGGCAAACCATTCATCTTTGCTTTGGCACCTTTGTCCCTTATTGATAGGGGTAGCATGTACATTTCTGTCTGTCTCTGGGCTATTTGTATTTAAAATACAAGAGCCCTGGGGTCATTCATATTTAAAACAGAGAGTTACAAATTTCTTAGGAATGCATGGCTAGGTTCCAAGAATCTTGATAAAACAAAATTAAATAAAGATCCAGCACTCAGAGGCAACCAATATGTTTTATTGCTTCCCTTCCTTCAGACCGGCTTCGGCATCAAACCTTCTTCAGTGATCTTACATACATAATTCAGGAATGATATTTATACACATCCTGTATTCTCAATTATGACATCATTTCCCCCATTTAACTAATTAAGCCCCCAAGTACATATAAAGCATTTTACCAAACTGAACAATATTCTTATAATCTCAGATGAAATATGTATATAGCTAACCATATATTAGTAAATATTGATACATATAAGATCAATAATGAATACACATAATTAACAAACCTCATAATTTGTCATTAAGTCCTGGATGAAATAAAGTGCCCAACTTAATGATCCATTTTCTTTCTTTTCGAGTCAAAATAATATGCCAACCCTGTTTGGTTGATCTATTTCCCTTGACCTGATCTATAATAACAAATACAAAAGTGGCAGTTTTATGTGACTGACAGTGTCCAAATAATGCATTAGTCATTTTATTGTGACGTAAGTTACTCAGATGTTCCAAAATGCAACACATTAATTGCCTAGAGGTCTGCCTCAGATAAAAGGCAGAACATTGGCAAGTAGCCAAATATACTACCCAGTCAGAACTGTAATTTCCAAAAAATTGAATTTATTAAAAGATATAGTTTTAAACATATGTTTGCACAAACTACAATGTCCGCAAGGATGTGAGCCAACAAGCCTGTCCCCCATGAGAGTAAGCTGATATTGATTTACATAATCATGATAAGTTCTTTTGTAATGGGCAAAATAAGATGTAAGTGTTCTGCCACTCCTGAAGGAAAACTGACGTGTAGTTGGCAAACATTGACCCAGATCTGAATTGGCCCGAAGGATATTCCAGTGTTTATTAACCACATATTTTAACAAATGAGTATTGCTACCAAATGTGGTAACAAGCCTCAAGGCCCCTGATCTGTTCCCTTTAGTTTTAGCTTTATACTCAGGTAAACTGGATCTCTCACAATTGGTAACCCAATCACTGGCCTTATGTACTACCGGTTCCCTATAACCCCTATCAATAAATCTGCACTCAAGATCCTGCCTGGCATTCTGAAAATCAATATCTGCTGAACATATTCTCTTTATTCTCATAAACTGAGATTTAGGAATGTTGTTGATAGTATGTTTGGGGTGTAAACTAGTTGCATATAATAAATGATTATATTGCGAGTATTTTCTATAAACTGAAGTTTTAAGTGTACCATCAGCCTGTTTCAGTATATTGACATCCAAAAAATTGATCTCGTTGCTGTGATAGGTCACAGTAAATTCAATACCCCAACGACTACCATTAAGGTATTCCAAAAACTCTAACAAGTAGTTTACAACCCCATGCCAAACAAGCCAACAATCATCTAAAAAACATCTCCATATATCCATCTCAGAAAGGAAAATGTTGTGCATCACATCATATATAATCTGATCTTCATCATACCCCATAAAGAGGTCAGCATAAATGGGGGCAAAAGAGGCCCCAATAGCTGTTCCCTGCTGCTGCCAATAACATTCACCTCTGAAATAGAAAACGTTTTTTGTTAATAAATGTTCCGCCAAACATATGAGGAGAGTATTAAATCCTGGTGCATACAAATTTGCCCTATTGAGCCAATATTCCAAGGCCAGTAATCCCACCCAATGGGGGATACTGGTGTATAGGGATTTAACATCAAGTGTACACAAAAGCCAGTTAGATTCCAACTGAGAATCCGAAATGATTTGTAAAAACTCTGTAGTGTCCTTTATTCTTGCCCTGATGCATGGTAAAAAAGGTTTTAAATAATATGTCAAAAAAGCAGAAATGGGTTCAGTTAAAGACCCTCACCCTGAGACAATAGGCCTTCCTGGGGGCCTACTCAAATTTTTATGGATTTTGGGCAAGAGATATAGGTACTGTTGGGTCACATCTTAAACTGTGAGCTGTTCTTTCATCTTACCATCAATAATTCCCTCCTCCAAAGCTTGGTTCAAAAATGAATCAATTTCACACTTAAATTTGGGTGTGAGGTCTGTGGACATTCTAATATAATACTGAGGGTTGGGCAATTGTCCATTTCCCTCATTCCAGTAATAACTGGTGACCATTATGACCACAGCCCCACCTTCATTAACCGAAAAGATAATTATATCAGAAATGGAATATAAAGTTTTCAGAGCCTGCTGTTCTCCTTTCGAGAGGTTATGTCTAAAACCCAAAAAAGGAACAAAAATTAAAATGCAGATCCCTCAAAATGGCTTCCTGAAAAATAGCCACATGCCTATTCGTGGGTGTCATAAATGTAGATTTGTGGAAACGAAATCCAGTCAATCTTTGAGAATTTTCAGATGTTCCAAAAAACAATTTAAGATTCAATATTCTACAAAAAGCAATGAGATCTGAGACAAAAATGTGTTTATCTACCAGAAAACTAGGAACAAATCCTAGACCTTTATTAAGTAAACATTTTTCATCTTTAGATAAAACATAATTTGAAACATCCTGTGCATTATAAAATTCAATCCCTACTTCATCATTGACTGTAGTTGGTTTTCTAAGGCTGCCACCTTTGTGCTTACGTCCACCCCTGTGGGTCTGTCTCCTAAAGGGCCATCCTGAATTCTTACTTTTTTGGAATCAGGGGAATCACTAATATAAATTCCTTCTGTATCAGTCATAGATGATTCATCCCCTGAAGTACTAAGGCCCTGTGTAGGTCTTTTGAGTATGGATCTTGGTCTTTTCTTTCTGATATTGGAACTGCCCCTGTTATTATCAGTAAATCTAACCCCCTTCTGGGACTCAAAGGGCCTGCCTCTCTCATAATCTTCCACATCTCTGTGAAATTTATGTAACTTTCTTTCGTTTAATCCATTCTCAAAATTGAGAAGATCCCTGGATAGTTTTTCCAGGCCCTCCACAAAGGACGGTGTACCCTCATATTTTTTCATGCCTTCACATGTTTCAGTCACATCCTTGATATTTTGTTCAATAGTCCTTTGATAAAAGGACATTAAAATGTCCACAAAAGCTATAGTGGCTTTTTGTTGTGCCTTGTGCCATTCTTCCATTAGTAAATCATCTGGCTTTCCCACCAAAGGCTGGGTTTTAACCCTCAAATCATGTGGAGTAATACATTTACATTTATATGCCTTGAATAATTTCAGATGCCATATGTTGGTTCTTAAAATTCTCATCTGTTTATTCAGTTGGTAAAATAGCAAGTTACAGTCATCATTAGGATCCCCTACTCTTTCACTTGGGGCTCCCTCCTTATTCATCACAATACCAAAGACTTTAATGTCTTCTCGATCTGCACAGAGCCCCTGTAAAATCATTTGGAGATCCATGACCATAAGCCCCTAACTTGCACAATATGGCCAGATGATCCAAATGGATAAATTCTGATTCAGATGTGAACCAGAGGGTATATAATGCCAATATTGTGCAAAACCTGGAACCCCCCCCCCCAGGTTGGATTTCAAACATTTAAATATAACTAGATGAGAAAGGCAGCCTCTAATGAGTCCCAGAAAAGTTTTTAAAATAGATCCAAAACAGAAGATCTTGGCCTCACAATTTGTACAGAATGATATTGCTGATGTTCATTAGTTTAGTTGAGACTTATTGCATATTTCTAAATTGGTGTAAGAAAAAACATGTTCCCATAATAGAGAGTATACTCCTGAAACCTTAAAGAATAAAAACTTGGTATTATGACCAATGCAAAGGTATTCAAATGTTGCTACAAAGTTGTTATGTAATAAAAGGAACAATGAAAAATGTATTATATTAACTTCATAGACAATACTACAAGTTATAACATGCAAAAATGCACTCTAATAATTATCCATGCATTCTAAAACCTTGGTTTATCACAATAGAACTTATGTAGAATCGTCTACAGTTGTTCACCTAGTTCCTACCAAAATGTTTATACATATAAGCATATGATTACTATAAAAATGAGCAACAAGTGAAGCAGAGTCCTAATAACTGAACCCCTCATTTGCATTAATCATTAAACCATCGAGAAGAAATAAACGACCCTCAAAAATTGAAAAGATGACATATCCAACATGAATCCGCAACTGTCAAATTCTTAATGACAATATTCCTATAGCACTACTACATAGAGCTATTTTAATATTTCCGTAGCCAAAAAAAGAGACCAACAGTAAAAATAACGAAAATGAATATGAATGATGAAATGTCCAAACACAACTTGCTGTTCCCAACAGTTGGAACTTCAAAGTTGTATAAGCTAAATGTATCTTAAATACATTTGGAAGTGTTGGTTTAAATCAGAATATGGCGACCAACACCGAAGTTATTCACGGAAAATTGCGATTATACTCCCACACCACCAAAAAAGTCATAAAGAAGAATAATGTAGAAATGGCCGAAACAAGTCCTTTTGAAAAGTTACGGCACAAAATCAACTTGCAGCCTTTAAATAATGTTCCAAACCTTTTGATAGAAACAAACGTTTTTTATCTTTAGATAGTCCAGTCACCAACCAGAATAAATGAAAACTCCAACAAGCACACTACCGTGGATTGGATACTAGTCAGCAAGATTCCCCAGTCCTATATAGCAGGCTGCCTATCAGATAGCCGCAGTGATCATTCCCCAACATTCCTACTCAAAAAACACCTATACCAAGTTATACCTGTCATCTACCATCAAATACGTAAAAAACTACACTTTAACCCAATCACATTCATCTCATCCCTCAAAGAATGCAACTGGCACCCTCTAAATTACCTCAGCCTAGATGACGCAGTCCAGTTTTTCAATACTACCTTCCTAAGCATCCTAAATAACCATGCCCCCATAAGACTTACTAGAACCAAAGCCCAACCCTCCCCATGGCTACAGAAAATCACTAGGTCAGAAATGAAAAACCGAGATAAAGTCTGGGAACACTGGCGCAAAACCAAAACCTGCTCAGCTAGACAGAAATTCCTAGAACTTTGCAATAGAGTCAAAAAGCTAATAAAGGAGGACAAAATCCAATACTACCAGTCTGCCCTCAACTCCTCCCAACACAACCCCAAACAATTCTGAACCTCCATAAACTCCATCTTCCACCCAGGTAAAATCAATACACCTACACCTAACATTCCTCACTCCTCAGAAAATATTGCTACCTCATTCAACACACACTTCACAAAAACCTTACTATCACTAGCTAGACAACACAACCCCCTTCCTACACCCCACACCATCACCCAGTAATCTCCTCAGACAACACAACCCCCCACCCCTACATCCCACACCTTCACCCAGTAATCTCCCCACACTCTTCTCATTTTCTCCCATTCCTACCTCCAACATAAGAAAACTCTTAACTAAACTTAAACCCACAAAATTAGCAGTAGACAACCTCCCAAGTGAATTCCTACAAATTGCAGCTGACGCCCTAGCCTACCCAGTATCCATCTTGATTAACCGATCTCTGTCAGAATGCTACATTCCTAAACTATGGAAAATATCACACATCATTCCCCTTCACAAAGGCGGCCCCTCCACAGAACTAACCAACTACCGCCCCATAGCGATTCTATCTCCACTCTCCAAAATACTAGAGAGATGCATTCACTCTCAAATCTCAGACTACCTCCTTACTAACAACCTCCTTTCTAATACTCAATATGGTTTTCGACCAAACCATAGAACCACCACTGCCTTACTGTCTTTTACTAACACTATCCTTCACCATAAAAACAATGGCCATCTCTCCTCAGCTACTTTCCTAGACCTATCTAAAGCATTTGACATGGTCCCACACAAACAACTCCTCTCTGTACTCAATAACCTATCCTTTTCTCAATCAGTCACCAACTGGTTTCAAAGTTACCTGTCTGACCGCCAGCAATCTGTTGTATGGCAAAATGACATATCTCCCCAACTACCTGTCTCTATTGGGGTTCCTCAAGGGTCCATCCTTGGACCCCTACTCTTCTCTATTTTCACCAATAATCTAGCCTCTGCCACCAAACATGGCACCCTCATACAATATGCAGATGACTCAACCATCATCTGCTCAGCCCAGTCCCTACTCGAACTGCAAAAGGTCACACAGGATGCCTTTTCCTCTGTTGAAACTTTGCTATCCATTGCCCAGTTAATACTCAACCCAAACAAAACTAAACTCCTCATCTTCAAACCCACCAAACGTACTCAAAACAACTCTCACTTTAACATCACAGCAAAAGACAACACCACTATCCACCCAACAGATCACACTAAACTGCTAGGAGTTGAAATAGACAACAATCTCAGATTTGACATTCACATATCCATGACCATAAACAAAGTCCACCAAAAACTAGGAGCCTTATACAGAAATAAGCAACTCCTCAGCAAAGGAGCTAGGATTTCAGTTGCAAATTCTCACCTTATCTCCACCCTACTTTATACCTCTCCAATATATACCAACCTAAGGCAATGCGATTAAAATAAACTCGAGACCTGCTACAACAAAATAGCCAAATTCACCACCAGGGCATCCTACCACAGTCACCACTGTCTCTCACTTACTGAACTAGGCTGGCTAGAACTCCCTCACCTCCTTCAATGGTATCAACTCATACTTGCCTACAAACTGGTTAACCATCCTCTAAAGGTCCCATCCCTCCAATATCTGCTCCAACCCTATCTCACTACCAGACCACTATGATCCAGCAACAAAAATCAATTACAGGTTACTAGACCCAATAACACTACTGGAGAATCCCTATTCTCCAGCGTTATAGCCAAATTATGGAACACTCACCCCCCCCCCCCACAATAACCTCTCTACCATCATACACCCACTTCAAAGCTTTACTTAAAGCACACCTAAAAACATGCTGGCCATGCCCTTGTAACTCTCCACTCTAACTTCTCCCACTTCATCTACCCTCTCCCTCTCTTCCACCCCACAAACTACCTTTGATTACAGCAAGCTCTGATACTTCCATGCCTATCTACTTATTATATGGCAGCAACTTCTTATTGTAACAATTGTTAATATCTGCCATGACTTCGTGGATAGAACAGATGCTAGTTATCTGCTGAATGTAATATGTTCTTCATCTGTAACTATGTTTGTAATATTTTAATTACTAGGATTCTTCATCTGTAACTATGTCTGTAATATTTTAATTTGTGGAGCTTTTCTCCCCGGGCCTTCGCTGAAAATGGACCTGCATCCAGTCGGACATTCCCAGTCAAGAAATGTAAATAAATAAATAAATAAATGAAAATGCAAAACACGTATTGAAACCACTGTAGAAAAATAAAGTAGTATGTCACCATCAGTTCCAACCTCTTATATGAGTAAAAAATGTTGAAATGCAACTCACGACCAAAAAACAAATTGTTCGATGCTGATATATGGAAAATATATAAGGATATATTCCCCAATTCATATCAAAATGTTCATTTACTTAAGTCACCTGTTGTAAAAGGCAAAAATAATAACATACCCACTTAGGGAATGAAGGAATATAACCTTTGCATCCAAAACGAGCAAAACAAATACCAATAAGGTACGTTGTAATTCCAAAAAAAAAGAAATGAACACTATTAAGCTTGGCCGCCCCAGTAAAGATCTCTGCCACCTTATGCTACCAGCGACCAAATGAATACCAAGAAAATTATGTTATTATCACTCCGGGATGAATGCTGCATCAAAGTCCACTCTTACAAAAACACGATTCATTCAATTCATCTAATTCCGTAAAACTTAGTGCTCATAACGCTCGTGTACTTTTGGGGGAAGAAAATCATCTAAATTCCTGATAGAGAAGGCCAAAAGGCCTGCGTATCAGATGTCAACAGCCAGCCAACAAATGAAGACGCACCCTCAAGAAAAGCTAGCAAGTACAATTGGTGCACGGCATAACCAACCTTGATAAACAAAATAAAATAGAGCCAGCACTCAGAGGCAACCAATATGTTTTATTCTTTCCCTTCCTTCAGACCGGTTTCGGCACCAAACCTTCTTCAGTGATCTTACATCCATAATTCAGGAATGATATTTATACACTATCACAGCAATGAGATCAATTTTCTGGATGTCAATATATTGAAACATGCTGACGGTACACTTAAAACTTCAGTTTATAGAAAATACCCGCAATATAATAATTTATTATATGCAACTAGTTTACACCCCAAACATGCTATCAACAACATTCCTAAATCTCAGTTTATGAGAATAAAGAGAATATATTCAGCAGATATTGATTTTCAGAATGCCAGGCAAGAGCTTGAGTGCAGATTTATTGATAGGGGTTATAGGGAACCAGTAGTACATAAGGCCAGTGACTGGGTTACCAATTGTGAGGGATCCAGTTTACTTGAGTATAAAGCTAAAAGTAAAGGGGACGGATCAGGGGCCTTGAGGCTAGTTACCACATTTGGTAGCAATACTCATCTGTGAAAAGATGTGGTTAATAAACACTGGAATATCCTTTGGGCCAATTCAGATCTGGGTCAGTGTTTGCCAACTAGATGTCAGTTTTCCTTCAGGAGGGGAAGAACACTTACATCTTATTTTGCCCATTACAAAAAAACTTATCATGATTATGTAAATCAATATCAGCCTACTCTCATGGGGGACAAGCTTGTTGGCTTGCATCCTTGCGGACATTGTAGTTTGTGCAAACATATGTTTAAAACTACATCTTTTAGTAGTAAAAATACTGGTCAAATTTTTGAAATTCAATTTTTTGGAAATTGCAGTTCTGACTGGGTACTATATTTGGCTACTTGCCAATAGTCTGCCTTTTATGTGGGGCAGACCTCTAGGCAATTAAGGTGTCGCATTTCGGAACATCCGAGTAACTTACTTCACAATAAAATGACTAATGCACTATATAGACACTGTCAGTCATATAAAACTTTCACTTTTGTATTTGTTATTATAGATCAGGTCAAGGGAAATAGATCAACCAAACAGGGTTGGTATATTATTTTGACTCAAAAGAAAGAAAATGGATCATTAAGTCGGGCGCCTTATTTCATCCAGGACTTAATGACAAATTATGAGGTTTTGTTAATTATGTGTATTCATTACTGATCTTATATGTATCAATATTTACTAATATATGGTTAGCTATATACATATTTAATCTGAGATTATAAGAATATTGTTCTGTTTTGTAAAATGCTTTATATGTACTTGGGGGCTTAATTAGTTAAATGGGGGAAATTATGTCATAATTGAAAATACAGGATGTGTATAAATATCATTCCTGAGTTATATATGTAAGATCACTGAAGAAGGCTTGATGCTGAAACCGGTCAGAAGGAAGGGAAGGAATAAAACATATTGGTTGCCTCTGAGTGCTGGCTCTTTATTTTATTTT
The DNA here is from genome assembly GCF_019279795.1 of Protopterus annectens. Lineage (NCBI taxonomy): Eukaryota > Metazoa > Chordata > Ceratodontiformes > Protopteridae > Protopterus > Protopterus annectens. The sequence continues at coordinate 1,400,667,785 of NC_056746.1, forward strand.
GTTTTATCAAGGTTGGTTATGCCATGCACCAGTCATACTTGCTGCTTTTCTTGAGGGTGTGTCTTCGTTTGTTGGCTGGCTGATGACATCTGAGGCTCAGGCCCTTTGGCCTTCTGTATCAGGAATTTAGATGGTTTTCTTCCCCTGAAGTACACGAGCGTTATGAGCGCTAAGAGACATATGAGCCATCTTTTTTGGATTTTGGTCTTTAGTCCTTTGATGGAATTGGATGAATTGGATGAATTGTGTTTTTGTAATAGTGGACTTTGATGCAGCATTCATCCTAGACTGATAATAACATAATTTTCTTGGCATTCGTTTGGTTGCTGGTAGCATAAGGTGGCAGAGATCTTTACTGAGGCAGCCAAGCTTAATAGTGTTTATTTTTTTTTTTTGAAATTACAACGTACCTTATTGGTGTTCGTTTTGCTTGTTTTGGATACAAAGGTTATATTCCTTCGTTCCCTAAGTGGGTATGTTATTATTTTTGTCGTTTACAACAGGTGACTTAAGTAAATGAACATTTTGATACGAATTAGGGAATATAGCCTTATATTTTATCCATATATCAGCATCGAAAAATTTGTTTTTGGGTCGTGAGTTGCATTTCAACATTTTTTACTCATATAACAGGTTGGAACTGATGGTGACATACTACTTTATTTTTCTACAGTGGTTTCAATACGTGTTTCACAATTTTCATCTAAACATAAAAAACTTTTGTTTCTATCAAAAGGTTTGGAACATTATTTAAAGGCTGCAAGTTGATTTTGTGCCGTAACTTTTCAAAAGGAATTGTTTCGGCCATTTCTATATTATTCTTCTTTATGACTTTTTTGGTGATGTGGGGGTATAATCCCCATTTTCCATGAAGAACTTCGGTGTTGGTCGCCATATTTTGATTTAAACCAACACTTGCAAATGTATTTAAGGGACATTTAGCTTATACAACTTTGAAGTTCTAACTGTTGGGAACAGCAAGTCATGTTTGGACATTTCATCATTCATATTCATTTTCGTTATTTTTACTGTTGGTCTCTTTTTTTGGCTATGGAAATATTAAAATAGTTCAATGTAGTAGTGCTATAGGAATATTGTCATTAAGAATTTGACAGTTGCGGATTCATGTTGGATATGTCATCTTTTCAATTTTTGAGGGTCGTTTATTTCTTCTCAATGGTTTAATGATTAATGCAAATGGGGGGTTGTTTAACTGCATTACATACTAATGAATGGGACATGTGTACTAGCATTTAACTAATAGGGGAGCAGTTATTAAGACTCTGCTTCACTTGTTGCTCATTTTTATAGTAATCATATGCTTATATGTATAAACATTTTGGTAGGAACTAGGTGAACAACTGTAGACGATTCTACATAAGTTCTATTGTGATAAACCAAGGTTTTAGAATGCATAGATAATTATTAGAGTGCATTTTTGCATGTTATAACTTGTAGTATTGTCTATGAAGTTAATATAATACATTTTTCATTGTTCCTTTTATTACATAATGGCATTGTAGCAACATTTGAATACTTTTGCATTGGTCATAATACCAAGTTTTTATTCTTTAAGGTTCCGGGAGTCTACTCTTTATTATGGGAACATGTTTTTTCTTACACCAATTTAGCAATATACAATATGTCTCAAATAAACTAACGGACATCAACAATATCATTCTTTACAAATTGTGAGGCCAAGATCTTCTGTTTTGGATCTATTCTAAAAACTTTTCTGGGGCTCATTAGAGGCTGCCTTTCTCATCTAGTTATATTTAATATTTTAAATCCAACCTGGGGGTGGGTGTTCCAGGTTTTGCACAATATAGACATTATATACCCTCTGGTTCACAACTGGATCAGAATTTATCCATTTGGATCATCTGGCCATATTGTGCAACTTAGGGGCTTATGGTCATGAATCTCCAAAGGATTTTACAGGGGCTCTGTGTGGATTGAGAAGACGTTAAAGTCTTTGGTATTGTGATGAATAAGGAGGGAGCCCCATGTGAAAGAGTAGGGGATCCTAATGACAGCTGTAACTTGCTATTTTACCAACTTAATAAGCATATGAGAATTTTAAAAACCAACATATGGCACTTGAAATTATTCAAGGCATATAAATGTAAAGGTATTACTCCACATGGTTTGAGGGTTAAAACCCAGCCTTTGGTGGGAAAGCCAGATGATTTATTATGGAAGAATAGCACAAGGCACAACAAAAAGCCACTATGGCTTTTGTGGACATTTTAATGTCCTTTTATCAAAGGACTATTGAACAAAATATCAAGGATGTGACTGAAACATGTGAAGGCATGAAAAAATATGAGGGTACACCGTCCTTTGTGGAGGGCCTGGAAAAACTATCCAGGGATCTTCTCAATTTTGAGAATGGATTAAAAGAAAAAAGTTACATAAATTTCACAGAGATGTGGAAGATTATGAGAGAGGCACGCCCTTTGAGTCCCAGAGGGAGGTTAGATTTACTGATAATAACAGGGGTAGACCCAATATCAGAAAGAAAAGACCAAGATCCATACTCAAAAGACCTACACAGGGCCTTAGTACTTCAGAGGAAGAATCATCTCTGACTGATACAGAAGGAATTTATATTAGGGATTCCCCTGATTCCAAAAAAGTAAGAATTCAGGATGGCCCTTTAGGAGACAGACCCGTAGGGGTGGAAGTAAGCACAAAGGTTGCAGCCTTAGAAAACCAACTACAGTCAATGATGAAGTAGGGATTGAGTTTTATAATGTACAGAATGTTTCAAACTATGTTTTATCTAAAGATGAAAAATGTTGACTTAAAAAAGGTCTAGGATTTGTTCCCAGTTTTCTGGTAGATAAACACATTTTTGTCTCAGATCTCATTGCTTTTTTTAGAGTATTGAATCTTAAATTGTTTTTTGGAACATCTGAAAATTCTCAAGCACTGATTGGATTTCATTTCCACAAATCTACATTTATGCCACCCATGAATAGGCATGTGGCTATTTTTTAGGAAGCCATTTTGAGGGATCTGAATTTTAATTTTAGTTCCTTTTTGGGTTTTAGACATAGCCTCTCGAAAGAAGAACAGCAGGCTCTGAAAAGTTTATATTCCGATACTGATATAATTATCCTTCTGGCTGATAAAGGTGGGGCTGTGGTCATAATGGATGCCAGTTATTACTGGAATGAGGGAAATGGACAATTGTCCAACCCTCAGTATTATATTAGAATGTCCACAGACCCCACACCCAAATTTAAGGGTGAAATTGATTCATTTTTGCACCAAGCTTTGGAGGAGGGAATTATTGATGTTAAGATGAAAAAAACAGCTCACGGTTCAAGATCCGACCTGTCAGCACCCATATCTCTTGCCCAAAATCCATAAAAATTTGAGTAGGCCCCCAGGAAGGCCTATTGTCTCAGGGTGAGGGTCTTTAACTGAACCCATTTCTGCTTTTTTGACATATTATTTAAAACCATTATTACCATGCATCAGGGCAAGAATAAAGGTCACTACAGAGTTTTTACAAATCATTTTGGATTCTCAGTTGGAATCCAACTGGCTTATGTGTACACTTGATGTTAAATCCCTATACACCAGTATCCCCCATTGGGCGGGATTACTGGCCTTGGAATATTGGCTCAATAGGGCAAATTTATATGCACCAGGATTTAATACTCTCCTCATATGTTTGGCAGAACATGTATTGACAAAAAACATTTTTCTACTTCAGGGGTGAAAGTTATTGGCAGCAGCAGGGAACAGCTATGGAGGCCTCTTTTGCCCCCATTTATGCTGACCTCTTTATGGGGTACGTTGAAGATCAGATTATATATGATGTGATGCACAGCATTTTCCTTTCTGAGATGGATATATGTAGATGTTTTTTAGATGATTGTTGGCTTGTTTGGCGTGGGGGTGTAGACTACTTGTTAGAGTTTTTAGAATACCTTAATGGTAATCGGTGGCGTATTGAATTTACTGTTACCTATCACAGCAATTAGATCAATTTTTTGGATGTCAATATATTGAAACAGGTTGATGGTACATGCCTATTCAGTTTATAGAAAATATCTACAATATAATAATTTATTATATGCAACTAGTTTACACCCCAAGCATACTATCAACAACATTCCTAAATTTCAGTTTATGAGAATAATGAGAATATGTTCAGCAGATATTGATTCTCAGAATGCCAGGCAGGATCTTGAGTGCAGATTTATTGATAGGGGTTATAGGGAACTGGTAGTACATAAGGCCAGTGATTGGGTTACCAATTGTGAGAGATCCAGTTTACTTGAGTATAAAGCTAAAACTAAAGGGGACAGATCAGGGGCCTTGAGGCTAGTTACCACATTTGGTAGCAATACTCATTTGTTAAAAGATGTGGTTAATAAACACTGGAATATCCTTCGGGCCAATTCAGATCTGGGTCAGTGTTTTTCAACTAGATGTCAGTTTTCTTTCAGGAGGGGCAGAATGCTTACATCTTATTTTGCCCATTACAAAAGGACTTATCATGATTATATAAATTGATAGCTTACTCTCATGGGGGACAGGCTTGTTGGCTCGCATCCTTGCGGACATTGTAGTTTGTGCAAACATATGTTTAAAACTACATCTTTTCGTAGTAAAAATACTGGTCAAATTTTTGAAATTAAATTTTTTGGAAATTACAGTTCTGACTGGGTAGTATATTTGGCTACTTGCCAATGTTCTGCCTTTTATGAGGGGCAGACCTCTAGGCAATTAAGATGTCGCATTTCGGAACATCTGAGTAACTTACATCACAATAAAATGACTAATGCGCTATATAGACACTGTCAGTCACATAAAACTGCCACTTTTGTATTTGTTATTACAGATCAGGTCAAGGGAAATAGATCAACCAAACAGGGTTGGCATATTATTTTGTTAATTATGTGTATTCATTATTGATCTTATATGTATCAATAGTTTACTAATATATGGCTAACTATATACATATTTCATCTGAGATTACAGCAATATTGTTCAGTTTGGTAAAATGCTTTATATGTACTTGGGGGCTTACTTAGTTAAATGGGGGAAATTATGTCATAATTGAGAATACAGGATGTGTATAAATATCATTCCTGAATTATGTATGTAAGATCACTGAAGCAGGTTTGATGCCAAAACCGGTCTGAAGGAAAGGAAGGAATAAAACATATTGGTTGCCTCTGAGTGCTGGATCTTTATTTTATTTTGTTTTATCAAGGTCGGTTATGCCGTGCACCAGTCATACTTGCTCACTTTTCTTGAGGGTAGGTTCCAAGAATCCTCATAGGATCCTGGTGGATCAACAGACTAGTTAGTACTCATGACTCTATGAATACGAGGTACATTTTCAATGAAATGTAACAGTTTTTCAAAATTATCCCAACAACCATAATTAACATTATTTTCAAGTGTTATCTCACTATTGCTTTTTCTTTTTCACATACAATAGTGGCCTATTCAATAAACTCTTTAAACAAAGGGACAGAGTTGAGTCTCCATTTTCTAATAATTCCCATCCTAGGAATTGCTGATAAACTTGAAAACATATAATTCTGTTTGCTTGCTATTGTACGTGAAACAGGAGCAATTGTTAGCATAATAATTCAATTATAGGTCGACAGACTTTTAAAAATGCATTAATATCATGCAGAAATGTAGAAATCGTCTTACAATCTACAAATTTATGAGCCCAGTCTTCTTTGACCTCTTCATTACATCTCCATTATTGAGGTAATCCAGTATAATTTAATTCTGATAACTTATAAGGCATGATAGACATTCGGTGAATATATTTCCCAATGCAAATTTTCTATTCCATATATATTTCCCTACTATATGAAAATAGGCATTGTTTGGTAAATTGCACCTCCTGCAAACATTAGTTATTCCTGCCACTGGAAAAGATTCTAGTGGGTGAGTGCTAGAAAAAAAACATAACAGTAAAAGAGTAATGGGAGGTAATCCATTCAGATGGAATTATGACAAATGTATATTTTCCTCTGTAGAAAGTTTTCCTGTGAGGGTGGTTAGACCTTATATATGAGTCTTCACTTAAGGCTAAATCCTCACTTGTCAGTTCTCTATACAGTAGCAATAATTTTAAAAAGTAAATTTTGCTTGCTTACCAGAAATAACAGACATTTCTTTGTTGAGGTAGTTCTTGTAATTTGCTTCTTTGAAATAACCTGACATTGTGCTTAAAGCATATCAGTCATGCACAGAAGCAGGGGTAACTGACATACCTTTGGAGTTGAATATAACCTCCGTATTATATACAATGCCAGATTGTGCAGTCTTGATGTAAAAGTAGAGTTGTTTTTCATTTATTTTGTTGATTTGTTTTTTTCTCATAGGTGAAACCCATGCAATGAACTCATGAAAGACAACCCACAATGCCTCACTGTGTAAATGAATATGTTGACTGCTGTAGTTGTATGATAAATGTATCAGTAATAGTTTCTGTTTCTGTTTCTTAGAAAGACAAGTTGCCAAATAGTTCTTGTTGGTAGAAAATGGAACATTGAAAATTAACATGTGATAATGTAGCAATCTAACTGCAATGCATGTAAGAGGCTTCACTTCTAATTCTTTGTAACAGCATGAAAATTATTTCCAGTACCTACGATTACATCATTTTGTGGCTGTGGTTATAGATAAAATTTGAATGAATAGTGGAACTAAAAGAAAAAAGTAAAGCAACACACTTTAATATTTATTTTTTTGAACAATTACTTTGAGGGTAATAAGGAAAAACTAAATAAAGTGTAAAACAGACAAAGATGCTTGTGAAAGTGATCAATCCATTTCATATGTAAGCATTACCATCTGTGTAGCATACCCTCTATATCTAAGCTTTGAATTTTCACTATGTAAGACAATGAATTTAAATGCCAGTCTCACAGACCAAATGAATGCAGAACTTCTTTCTTCTTTAAATCAATAATCCAATGTAATAAAAATTTAGTCTTTCACCCAGTCTGAATATCGTAAGCTGCATAACAAGAAAGGTCTTTTGTATTAACAAAGTCCTCTATCTACATTTCTAGCCCTCCAGCAAGGTTTTCTGTCCAATGAAGTGAGTTGTTTGATTTATTTCCTTAAGACTAATTGGGATTTTCTGTATTACAATGGCTGCCAAGAAAATGCTCTGAAATTGAAATGCTACTGCTACTGTAACATATAGCCATATGTTGTGTAAACCCAGCCCTCCTCTTCTCATGGGTATCATTAACTTTTTCCTTGCAATCCTTGTTTTAAGGATTCAAAGTCAAAATTTGAAAGATGTATATAGGTTCATAGATAGGTACTAGACTATCTGCCTGAAGGCATTTATAAGCCTAGCCAGAATGTTTTGGCTTTCGCTGCTCCCTTAGGTTAGTTCCCTGTGCCTCTGTCCAGCAGAGCCACTGAAGTGATCCCCGGTTTAAACTTTTTGTTTCTCATCCACTCGTCAAGGTTTCTTTTGAAGAGTGTTAGTGAGGAGCTCTGCCTAATGTAGATTGGAATCTTGTTCCAAAGCATGGGAAGTCTCTTGAACAGGAATCTATCCCTGCAGCACATCCTATTTATTGGTGTGGTGAGGTTTAGATCCCTAGAACATGTGGCTCAAGGGGATAAGGTTTTCTTTAGGTGGAGCATTGCCATCAATTCTGGGTTGAACATGGCCTTGTATGTCAGGCAGAGATCACCTCTGAGTAGACGGTATGCAACCGAGTACAGCTGGAGTTTCTTCAGTTGAGCAGATAGGGCATCTGTTTGAGGCCAGTGATCCTCTTGGTGAGGTACTTCTGTGGTATTTCCAGCTGTTGCAGGTGTCTTGTAAGGTACATCCCAAATGGGGTGTTTTACTCTATGATACACAGAGAGAGAGAGAGAGAGAGAGAGAAAGAGCTGGAGATAGATTGATATAAATATATATATATATATATATATATATATATATATATATATATATATATATATATATATATATATATATATATAAATGTATATTTTCAAGAAGAACTGAGTCAAACAGGTAAATGTGATCTAGTGCCCAACTTTTAGGCAATGTCTAACAGACTTTCTAATCCAGCAATTGCAGAAGAAAATATTAGCTGCATTTGTTACAATAAAATGGCTTGCTTTGATGCAAATCACTCTTTTAGAACTCATCACTGTTCTGCATTTAAACAACTAAATTGGACTGAACTCCATCAACTCCACTATAGTCAGCTACTGCTATCTCATACTGCTATGTACTACCCTGATAAATATCCAGTACTAATAGGCATCCTTCAATACTACCACCCTACCACTGAGAGAACTCCTACATCACCTCCACTATAGTCAGCACAGAAAGGCATGTTCAACACCACCACCCGATCAAAGCTCTTTACTCTAAAGGCAAACTCTTTCTGTCCATCATTAAAGCCCAAAATGCATTGGGAGACTTTTTATACTCAAACTGGGTAGCTACCCTCTGGGATGCTCTCCCACATGCTATCAGCCTTGTTGAAAACCAACAGGCATTCAAAACACATCTAAGAAAATCCCTCTCATCATCTTGATTTTGCAGCTTTACACCTCCAGGGTATGTAGAACATCTCTGCTTTCTTCCTTCTCTTCTATTATAATTCTCATCTCTGCTGTTCTGTTACCAACTATCACTCTGTCTTCACCACCCCCCCACCTTCTATTTATGCCTCTCATAGCTTTTTTACCACTCATTTCATTTCTGTCTCATAACTGAATTGACCTTAAGCTTTCTATCCTTTGTAAGAACTTGCCCTTCTGTATTGTGACATCTGTCCTGCTGCACAGTTATTTTAACTATATCTGTACAGAGTATAATTAATATAAGAAGCCTTATTACTCTATGTATAGTTACTATCTTATCTATTTTGACATTGTAAAATGTATTTTAGTTGTATTCGGCCTGACATTGTTGATATTGTATAATTTAAAATATTTTGTTTGTATTGCATGTACTGGGACATTTCTCCCCAGGCCTCCTGTGGAAAGAGACCCTTGTGCCCAGGACTTCCTGGTCAGCAAATGAGAAATAAATTAAATAAAACAGAGACATTTGACAATTTTCATTTTAATCATTCAAGGGGAATTTTTTTCTTAATACATATATTCTTCATATCTTGCAAAATGTCAGTGTTTATTTTCCTGAAAGATTATAAACCCAAGTCTCCATAGCTGTCAAAAATGCAGTTAGGTTTTACATCTTGGACAGGCTGAAAAAAACATTGTTATTCCTTGCAGTCATTAAGATATTTGAGTGCTCACAACTCAGTCGTATAACAATGAAGCAGATGCCTACTACAAAAAATGCACAGATTATAGACGTTGAGATGTAGCACCAAAAGTAACAATATATCTATATTTCTATCTATATCTACATCTATCTATATCTATATCTATATCTATATCTACAGCTATCGATCTACATTTAGCTATATATATATATATATATATATATATATATATATATATATATATATATATATACATATATATATATATATATATATATACATCTATATATATCTACATATATCTATATCTATATCTATCTATATCTACATCTGTTTATATCTACATCTATCTATATCCATATCTGCATCTATCTATATCTACATCTGTCTATAGCTACATCTATCTATAGCTCTATCTACATCTAGTTATATCTATATTTAAATCTATCTACATCTACATCTATCTATATCTACATGTATATACAATCTACATATATCTATATCTACATCTATCTATATCTACATCTACATCTACCTATTGCTACATCTATCGATATCTACATCTATCTATAGCTGTATCTACATCTTTCTATATCTACATCTATCTGTATATCTACATCTATCTATATCTACATCTATCTATAGCTATATCTACATCAGTTTATATCTACATCTATCTATATCTATATCTACATCTGTCTATATCTATATCTACATCTGTCTATATGTCTACATTTATCTACATCTACATCTATCTATATTTACATCTACATCTAGTTATTGCTACATCTATCAATATCTACATCTATCTATAGCTATATCTACATATTTTTATATCTACATCTATCTATATCTATCTCTACATCAGTTTATATGTACATCTACCTATATCTATAACTAGATCTATCTATATCTATATCTACATCTATATGTCTACATTTATCTATATCTACATCTATCTGTATCTATATCTCTCTATATCTATATATATATATATATATATATATATATATATATATATATATATATATATATATATATGATGTCATGCTTGTTTTCTGTTTTTCAAATAGGGTGGAAAGTGGGAAAGTAACAGGGTTTAATGTAAACATAACAGTGAAAAGAATGACAGGAGAGGCACTGACACACTGTGGGAGTAGGAGGACAGTGTGTTTTGTGGCATCAGAGAAAGAAAAAAGACTGGTAACAGGGAGAATTGAATAGCAAACATGGGAGAACAAGGACACCAAAGAGAAAGACACACAGTGATTGTGCTAGGGCAGGTCAGTTTGTTAAACTCTCCTGCCCATGTTGTTCCCACTGGGTTGTGAGACACTACCCCTAGATCTTCACCACTGGGCCCTGCCTGTAATGGTACCACCAGTGCCAGGCAAAGATGTCAATCTACATACCGCTAAAGGAGTCTTTCCTGATGGCAAAAACTATCATCCTTATTCTGGTCCTCCAGCTCTGCCATGTCATCCACCAGCTGCCTGGTGGTGACAAAAGCATCACCATTGTTGTTTCCAGTGATGGAAACAACAGTTTTCCCAACCAGTAAAGCCCCACCAGGGGCAGGAGAGGATTTTATCACAGATTATCCTGGTGAAACCATTGGGGACTCCACCCTACTTGGCACAAGAGAAATGTAGTGGCTTGTTGGGACTGCTGAGGGGTGGTGGAACCTAATGTAGACATTGGCACTAATGTGGCAGCTTCTGTATAGAAATGCAAAATACAATGAAAGAAATAACATAAACAGAGCAAATTAAATTAAGAGGAAAACATAGTGCAAAGAATGAGGAGATTAGTAGGAAATTATTACAACAGCTGAAGTGTGGGATGCAAGACAAATATATCAGTATATTGCACTGTCTGCATGCAGTTGAATGGTCTCAGCATATAAAACAAATCCAGGTGAATGCCACAGCTGTCTAACAGGTACCCAGTCCTATGCTGTTATGCGTTAAATAAGTCGTGTCAACGGGAAAAATGCTGGAAGGTGTACTACCTATCCAACCTGTTTATTACAGCTACTGTACCTACAAAGTGTTAGAACATATCATTCTATAGGTAAATGTCCCAGCTATTTCATTTACCTTAATGTACCCCTGGGATATGTGCAAAGGCACAAACAGAACTGGTTACCTCATGATTTACCTGATTAGCTCAGGTGCCATTCTCCATAAACCATATGTACATCATTAACAATTTAGAAACCTACTAAGGTGTTAGATCTTGTTACCTGAAGTAGGTGCTTGTTCTCTGAGGTAAGGTATCTACTGGGTGCATATAACTGGATAAGATGGCTTCAGCATTTGTCTGGGGAGTAAATGCGGATATGAGGGATAATAAGTTGGGAGAAATGAAAATGGTGTCAGAGTCCTGTCCAATAGAGTAGTTTTAGGGCTATGCAGTGATGAGACATGTGGGGAGGTCAATGTTGCTACTTTGTGACACCACTGCTCAAGTACGTGAGATTGGGATGATTGCAGGATCTATATTAGATATGGTCAACACCATATGATTGAACCTTTAAAAGTCCGAAAATCTAATAATAATAAAAAAAAACTACACAAATAACCTACCTGAATGTTTTAAGCAGGAGGGCAAGCCCCCCTGCACCTCCCACATGGGGGTTGTGCCCCCCACACCCCCTGCTCTTTAAATGTACCAACTTCAAGATCGCACTACAGTGCAGAAAAGGGAAACCTTCCCATTCCGCGCTGTACGGAGATTTCCGTTAAAACATTCAAACTTTCAGAAATTTGATCATATGGTGTCGACCATATCACAGTCGAACTTTTGAAAGTTTGATCATCTAATATAGACCAATGATTACAGGTTGGTGAAGAGTTTAGCTCTACATAGAAGAGTTGGAAGTAAGAAGTTAGAAGCAATATGTTTTCTTGCATAGTCAGTTAGGCATGGCTTAATTCTTTAGAGTGTATCAAGTTTTTGATGTGACTTTTTTTTTTGCTCTGCTTCTTTTGTGTGAATTTCAAATGTCATATTTTTCACAATAGCTATGCCTAGTAGGTTAGCATGTGGCACTATTTTCATTTTAGTGTTATTAAGACATGTTATATTGAATTGGGCTTTTTGACACTGTAGGATTTAGATGTAAACAGGATTAGTTTTGTTTGTTAGCTGTTTAAAAAGAGCTGAGAGTTAGAGAGCCATGTTTTAACCATCTGCAAGGATTCATGGGTTATTTGTTGCAGTTTTTCAGGTGTATTTGCACAGCAGATTAGTGTGGAGTCGCCCACGTACTGTACACTGGTAGCATTGTTGACTGCTTAATGTAGATCGTGGATTAAGATGTTAAATAAGAGGGGAGCTTAGGATGGATCCTTGGGGAACACCAACAGGAAGAAATAATGAAATTTTACTTTACCATCTGACAGCCTGTTGCCCTACCTGAGAGGTAGTTGTTGACCCATGCAAGGGAGGAAGAGTCTTTTTATTACTTTTGAGTCAAAGGCCTTGGATACATCTAGGAGTAGAGCAAATACCAGGTTATCAGAATTTCTGTTTGTGTTAATGGATGTGGAGAAGTTGAGAACTGCAGAGATAGTGTTGTCTTGTGGGCAAAAGTAATGCTGGGTTCGGAATGGAATTTTATTATTAAATATGAAGTTAAGCAGTTGATGGTAAATGCATTTCTCAAGTATCTTTGATACAGGGGATAGGATAGAAAATGCGATGATAGTGAAGTGAGTAGACTTGCCACCTTTGTGTAGCGGGAAGATATAAAATGACTTCCAGAGTATGAGGACATAGTTTTCTGCAATGGAGTCATAACTGGCATCTCATGTGATCTCCATAGAAGTATCATGTGTAGTAAGTGCAGGAACATGTTAAATTTGTTTAGAGTATCAGCAGGAGGCAATGCCAGCAACAGTCTTACACCAGAAAGCCATGGCTGACATATCATAGTTATGTCCATCTTTTGTTTCTCTATTTTGTGAATATCATAGGGCAATTCAGCAGCGTTACCTTTAGCAGGATGTAAGACAGTCTATGGCAGTATTACAAATATAGAAATGTGGCATAAAAGTGTGAGAAATGACACAGCAAGCATGCAGTATGTAAGATAGTCTGTGCCAGTATTATAAATATTGAAATGTGGCATAAAAGTGTGAGAAATGACACAGCAAGCATGCACTATCCGCATGCTGTTGAATGTGTGGAGAAAAGTTGCTCTTTAGTGTCTCCATTGGCTGCACTTGTATAACATATAACGTGACATTCTTGCTTTTGTCATCAACTTTCCTTGTCATTTTTTCCATTGTAGTGTGGCTCTGGGAATTGTTCTTGCTGATGTTTGCTGCCCACATCGGTTATTAATTTCTTTTCATTGTATAATGCAGACGCTCATGCAAGTGCATGACACTGAGAAAGTGCTTTAGCATGACTGTGCTTCTAACCTTGAAGCATAGACTGAGTGATTCAGAAAGATTTGGGAGATGAACCATTATTTGCATAATCATGATGCTCAGAAGCCCAAATCTCTGTGATGTAAATCCTGATATCAGCATAGATCCTTATTGTGGTTAAGACTAAAATGTGGATCCACATTACTGAAACTCACTACACTTGTGTCAAAGGTACTTGTGAAGGAGGAGAGCACCATTCCTGCCTGTGTGAAATAGATACTACCTTATAGTAAGTATTGCTTTTTCTGCACTGTCTTCCAAATATCCTCCATATACAAATTTCCTGGGGATGTATGTTTTGAAGGTGTCACCAGTCTTTCCTAATGCACTGCAGCAATAAAAAGGGAAAACAAGGCAGGTGTAACTATGAAATGGGAATAGTGACTACAAGTAGTCCTTTTAGGGAATAGTTAAGTTACCCTTAAGCAAGAGTGTGTGTATGTGTCAGGAATGGGATCTGTTGTTGTTGTTGGAGTACTGTGTATTCAGCTTACTTCTTACAGCTAACCATACAGGTATGACATGCATAATTCAATTGAGTCAGGTTGTGCCTGTAATGACTATGCTGTGCTGGCTAGCACTGTATGCTGGATGCTTGCATTGTTTTTTTTTTGTTTTTTTTTTTGCGGGGGGCAACAACAACACACCCACAGTAAAATAGATCAATATATTCTGCAGTTCAGAAGTTGGTGTATACATCTATCTGCCCTGTATATTAGTTGCTATGATAACACAGCTTAAATATTGAACTGCAGATGGTGTCATTTGGAACACAGTCCCCGGGATTCATGAAGCTTGCGCCAGGTGCAGGTGTAGCATCGGAGATCTAACACCAAATATGGCTGCCAAGCAATTCAGGTATGAGCTGTTTCCATGTGCACTACCTGCGTATGCTACGCCCGCACAGCTCCCGGCGCCTGTATGCTAATCACCCCATGTGCAGCAGTGTAGCAAGCAAATGAAGGTATATAGCGATTCAGGAAGTAGTGCAGACATAGTGTAAGCATGCAGAAATGAAAACTGAAAAAAAGGTTTACATTTTTCAAACATAAAATTGGAGCCATGACAGCGGACTAAACTCATGTATTATACTGTTAATATATGCTAATGGCTAAATATATAGAGACTGGCATAAAACAACATGCACAAAATACGAAAAAGAACATTTAATATTATGCCCACACTAACGCAAAGTTATAGGGCAGGACATCAGTGCGCAAAGGGGATTGCAAGGAATATAAAAAAATATAGAATAAAACTGCAATGAAACACATATCATGATTTTCCCATAATAGTCAATGGCAGGCATGCAACACCATACTTATGGCACAAGGGTTGCTAAGGGGCAGTGACAGTGTTATGCACAGTAGCTAGGAATTAGTAGGCAATGCCATGCAAATGAGAGGAGTAATAGTGAATCACAGATTTCTTGCTGGTGTAAGGATGCACAAAACATCTGATAATATATGCTAATGGCTAAATCTATAACCATTGGCATAAAACAACATGCACAAAATATGAAAAAGAACATTTAACATTATGCTCACACTAACGCAAATTGCTATATACCTTCATTTGCATGATACACTGCTTCACATGGGGTGATTAGCATACAGCTGAACAGTTGTATAAAAGGTTGGACACTAAGGAGGGAGAAAAGGACCATTACCGATTGGCTAGACAGAGGGACCGAGTTAGTAAAGATGTGCAGCAGGTAAAGGTGATAAAGGATAACGAGGGAAACATACTCGCAAGTGAGGAGAGTGTGTTGAGCAGATGGAAAGAGTACTTTGAGGGGTTGATAAATGAAGAGAATGAGAGGGAGAGAAGGTTGGATGATGTGCAGACAGTGAATCATGAAGTGCAGTGGATTAGCAAGGAGGAAGTAAGGAGAGCTATGAAGAGGATGAAGAATGGAAAGGCTGTTGGTCCAGATGACATACCTGTGGAAACATGGAGGTGTTTAGGTGAAATGGCAGTGGAGTTTTTAACTAGATTGTTTAATGAAATCTTGGAAAGTGAGAGGATGCCTGAGGAATGGAGAAAAAGTGTTTTGGTACCTATTTTTAAGAATAAGGGTGATGTGCAGAGCTGTAGTAACTACAGAGGGATTCAACTGATCAATCACAGCTTGAAGTTATGGGAAAGAGTAGTGGAAGCTAGGTTAAGAAGGGAGGAAGGGAGATGATGATTAGTGATCAGCAGTATGGTTTCATGTCAGGAAAGAGCACTACAGATGCGATGTTTGCTCTGAGAGTGTTGATGGAGAAGTACAGAGAAGGTCAGAAGGAGTTGCATTGTGTCTTTGTGGATTTAGAGAAAGCATATGACAGGGTGCCTAGAAAGGAGTTGTGGTATTGTATGAGGAAGTCGGTAGTGTCAGAGAAGTATGTAAGAGTGGTACAGGATATGTACAAGGTACTTGTCCAACTGCCAGAGGCCATTCATAAACCCAGCCAAAATGTGTCAGTGTTTGCCACCCCATTGAGTCATTAACCATCTCTCTGTGGAGCAGAGCCAATGGTGGGATCCCTGGGGTGCATCTACCATTCCCCATCCACCCTTCAAGGTTTCTCTTGCAGAGTATTAGTGAGGGGCTCTGTAAAATGTAGATAGGGATGTTGTTCCAAAGTATGGGGAGTGTCTGTGACAGGAAGCTGTCCCTCCAGCATCTTCCAGTTATTGTTATGGCAAGGTCAGCTCACTACAGTGTGTGGCTCACTGTGACATGGATCCCCATAAGTGAAGCATATCCATCAAGCCAGAGTTTGACATGGCTGTGTTGGTCAGCAGAGATCATCTCTGGGTAAACGAGATGCCAATGAGTAAAGCCAGAGTGTATCCAGTCTGGCTGCATAGACCATATGTTGGAGGCCAGTATTCCCCTTGGTGAGGTACATTCGCGGACCCCCCCAGCTGTTGGACATGTAGTCTGAGGTACATCCCAAATGGATTATTATACCCTATGATGGGACTGATGAGTGATGAGTAAAGGGACACTATAACCCCAGCATGTCTAGATGGGCATCCTTTAGTAGTCAGATGGCCTACATAGAAGGATGTCCTAACCACTGTGGAGTTATGATTGTTACAAGGGAGATCACTATCTACCTTAGTCCCCAGATACCCCATTACCTCGTCTGTATTAAAGTGGCCGCCACTCATGTGTTAATATGTGGGTGCCAATTCCACTATGGAATGACCATGCAATTAGTGGCACTTGGCTAGGGGCTGTGTCAGTGGCACCCTGTGACGTTCTCTGTGAGGGCCCCTGAGGGATGTCCGTGTCCGTTGGACTATCAGTCATGGCTCCCAGTTTGCAGTCATTGCCAAACATGTTCTGCTGTAGTCCACCTGTGTTTGCCTGTACATCTGAGATGTATATGCCAAACAGTAGGGCTCCCAGGACTGAGTTCTGTGGGACACCAGTCATGACCGTTCAAGAGTTGGACCTGGAGACTGCTAGTTGTACCATGTGGGTTGTGTGTGTAAGCCTGTTGGCAACCCAACCTGTGATGTATGGGTGAATGTACAGTCTGGTGTGTTTATCAATAATACCTGAGTGGGGCATGGTGTCAGAAGCCTTGGTGAGGTCCAGGTAGTATGTGTGAACCACCTCCCCTGTCATTTAATGTCTTGGTGATTGTATGTAAGACGTAAAACAGGTTCAGTAGGCATGAACTGCAATCAACCAAGCTGACCTGGGTTGGGTCATGTGTCCGACGGTTACCAATGTCATTGTTAATGAGTGCCATGAGGATCCAAACCATACCATTGCAGACCAGGCGAGTCAGGCTTATGGGGTGGTAGATACCATGGTCAGTTGTGATTTCCACATGATGGAGTGGAATAACCCTTGCCACGTGCCATTGTACGGGCATGTAGCCTGTGGAGAGGCTGAGGTAGGAATGCATAATTAGGTGGGGGGCAGGTTGTCATGTACAGTTTGCAAGATGCAGTCTGGGTCAACATCTGCCTCCATTAATGTTGTGTTCTGCTGTTAGAGAGGGCCATTTCCACATGTGTGTCTGATGGTTGGGATACTGTACCTTATGGGTAGTGTTGTGGGCTTTTTAGAGGGTTATGTATGCACCACATGTATCTGTAAGGGTGTTGGCAATATCAGTAGGGTCAGCATATTTTGTGCTATATTTCACTGGCACAGTGAAAATCTGTGTCACCACGTAGATCCTTGACATAGCCAAAGTAGGCTTTGTGGTTATCTTTCGAATCCTTGCATATTCTCCTGCTGATGTTAGCCTTGGATGATGTCATGAGGGACCTACATATTATACTAATAGTGGTCACGGATGTCAGCCCTTTGTGGCATTTGCTGTGTGTCTGAAACACTTTCCTATGTCTGTAGTATAGCCTGTTTATTGCAGAGAACCACAAGACCGGTGTCCTTGTCTAGGAGGAGGAGTGAGTCTTGGTTTACCAGTGATGGCACGATCTGTACATCTGTATAGGTGCCTATAGACTGCATTTTTAAATCTGTCTGTATCTGGAGCAGTGTTTCCCCTTAGTGTGGGGGCTGTAAAACCCCCCACCCCTGTCACTAGTAGTGTAAATGTAGCTGTAGGAAAGGTATACACTGTGGTATCCGTGGGTGTGGGAGATGCTAGGGTGTGGAAACAGTGAATAGTTCATGGCCAGATCTAATAAGTGACTGGTATACCTCCACTGTAGTGCAACTGTTGGCCATGCTGGTGATGACCACATCTAGTAGATTCCACCTCATGTTAGGGAGGTTACCACCTGATACAGGGCATATGAGGTGATACATTCCAGGAAGCGCTGGTCCCAGAAGTGAGCACCGGAGTATGTGTCCCAGTTAATGGTATGGTAGTTGACATCGACCAATGCCAGGGTGTGTGTTAGGACTGTCATCTTCTCCACTGTCTCCAAGTAGGTGGAGTGGAGGTCCTGGGTTATGGACAGTGATGTGTAGCAGGCCACATTCAATATTGTTGTTGTGGCTGATGTTAGCTGCACATGGATGATCACAGAGGTATCATGCTGCCCCACTAACCTGGAGGTGTAGGTATCCCTGATGAATATGGATACAGCCCCTCCATGTATGTCAGTCCATGTTCCGTGGCTGAAATGTGTGATATGGGTTGCAGTCTGGTAGTGCTGGTGTGCTATCAGGAGCCTTAAGACAGATTGCAGTTAATGCACAGATGTTGATGTTGTCAATCCTGAGGAGTGCTGTGAGTGCATGCATGTTGTGATCACAACCCCTGGTGTTGAGTACCATAAACCACATTGAATCTGCTATTGTTCTGTTTATGAAGCTGCTATTCACCTTCAGGACTCTCCTAAATAATGCACCATGGGGGCGCCAATAGCCTTGGCCAGTATTCCAAAGTGTAAGGCAGACACATAGGCCGGTATGGTATCATTGCATGCATGTTCCCCATCTGCGCTTGATTGTCATCTCCCCTGTAGGTACCCTAGTGGTAAGCAATAGAAAGCCTTAACCTTATACAAGTCTTCTAGCTTCCAAGACAGGCATTTGGAGTGACTAAGTATCAGTGTTCTGTATGTCCGTGCTGTACTCAACTGTTCTCTGACTACATGGTGAGTTCACACTGTATATTGTGATCTGAAGGGCTGTTTATTCACAAATTATGGCTGTGATAGCCTGCACATTAGAGGTGCACAGATAGCTTACTACCTATCTTCCCAAGGGCAATTAGAAGCATAGCAACAGTGTGTTAGACTTCCCCGCACCATTGATGAAGTAACTGAGCCTCTGTCAAGCATAGCTAATAAAGCAATTCCAGGCAGAGTTGCAGGAAGCTTTGGAAGACTGGGGTTGTGGAGGGTGATAGGGGCACTTACTGATCTAAAGAGGGCATGTTAATGTGGAAATTCAACACCATTCAATTCCCCCAACAGGTCTTGCAGCTATCAAGCTGGACAGGCTAACCCCCCCCCCCTGGCTGTATGGTTCTGGGACACATGATCCCAGGGGTGCATAGTCTGTTACCCATTCACACAACAAGGTTTCCCTTGAAGTGTGTGAGTGAGGGGCTATTCCTAATGTAGTTAGGAATGTAATGTATTGTCTCACTGTACATTTGTTATATGTTGTTATGTCATGAGTACGTGAATCTCAGTGAGCTAGGGGGCTACCGCCCTTTGCTTAGCCTAGCTTACACATAGAAAGCATCTAAATAGGAAATAGGCGGAAGCAACGTTAATGTCAACAGTGTAATGGTTATAGCATCCGCATAGTATCTGTGCATTCGAGGTTATAATCCCGATAAAGGCAGGGATGTTTATCATGTGCAAAAGTATACCTTAACCACAGCTTGCAGATATAGGTAGTAATCATCTGAACAATAAACATTCAAATCACCCATATAAACCCATGTGTGCAGGTGAGTACAGTCAACAGAGAATGTAATGTCATGACAGCACATATTCAGATGTGGTGTCACTGGCAGGTATATATCCAGAGTAGTTAGCGGATGTGGCCATGTTTTCTCGCACAGGTTATACGTCACAATGTTTGTTTAACTGTGTTTGACCGCTGCTACAATGTCACACAAACACTGTTAAACATGCTTACAACTGGGTAAATGAGCCTTACACTGCAGTAAAAGCATTCGTAAAGCATCACAAGTGTTGAACCCTGGACCATGCACACTATAGGCATGGGACGTACCACTAAGCCATCCGAGGCGTACACACCTTTCATGGTCCTGAGACTACACCTTATACCATATGCATTTCACTGTAATGATCACAAATGGGACAGTGGCCTTGTGAATATATGTACAGTACATTGTAATATACTGTATTTTCTGAACCAACACATTCCAGTCTACAGATGTATTACTGTTACAAACTAATATGATATATATATAATATATATATATATATATATATATATATACATATATATATATATATATATATATATATATATATATATATATATATATATATATATATATATATATATATATATATATATGTGTGTGTGTGTGTGTGTGTGTGTGTGTGTCAGTGATGTCTGCACACACATACACACACATATATATATATATATATATATATATATATATATATATATCTATGTGGGATCCATGCAGATTCCCGAAAACATTTTTCACCGAATGATTATCTGTGGGGCATATTTACTCTAAAGTGCTTTTCACCGAAAAAGCACTTTCACGCAAGTATGCCTGTTCCGGAGATCGTACTATGGTGTGGGTAAGGGAAAATCCCCTTTGCCCCACTGTAGTGCGATCTCGGAGTGAAAATATTAAAGTAGGGGGGTGTGGGGGGCACAGACCCCTACATGGGGGGTGCAGGGGGGCTTGCCCCCCTGCATAAACATAGATTCTATTTATTTTTAACGCACTTTAACGAAAGTGCTTTTTGGTGAAAAGCACTTTCATTAAAGTGTGTTCGGTGATAATGGATTCGGCCTTTTGCACTTTTGTGCAAAAGTCCTAGATCCATATCTGTCTATCTATATATATATATATATATATATATATATATATATAGAGAGAGAGAGAGAGAGAGAGATATATTATACAGTTACAGCAATAGCTATATATATATAAGCATCTACGAACACACTTCATGGCACAGAACCACTCCAAAGGAATTGGAGTGTACACAAAACATATGCAGCTCTGGTATCATAACAATTAATATTAACCTAAGTCACCATAGAATGGATGGTTGTTGTGTATATGAAGATTGGGGTGGGGGAGGAATGATGGGTAATTCATTCATGCCTCAAGGAGGGCCTGGGTTGGATGTCCAATAAGTGAACTGGAGTGGCATACAAGGAGTATGGGGACAATATAAAAAGGACACAAAGCAAGAACCATACTCATTCATAATACACCCTGTCATGTCACATTGCAAAACCTACTTTCACAAACATATGAACATTAACATGTATAAGACATATGTACACCAACTGATTGTCACATATGTTGTCAGTAGTGAGGAATGTCTGTAGTACAATGTATATTCTAAACACCATAACATTTGTGCATATCTCACATGCCATAGTTGTAAGGTCAGTGACTTTGGTGTGCATAGTTCCAGGTTCAAGGGCTGTTAGGTTATTTTGTGGGCCAGAATAAGGGCTTTTGAATGCAGGTGGAATAAAGCACTTTTAAGTGGTTGTAAGCTGGTTTCCACGTGTTTGCGCGACGGTAGGTGGCGCTGCTACAATGTAAATGGAGAAACACTTCACACGTTTGACCTTTGCTTAACCTTGCGCAGACCATGAGCAAACCTGCTCACAACTGCATAAATGTGTGTTATTCACACTTTCTCTACCAGTGCCTACTCTGAGAGGTAAAATAATAACAACATCCAGGAGTAGAACCCGTATCCATGTACTCCATCCTCCAATTAATCTTCCACTAAACTACCTGGGATGTACCTATCCCAGTAGTGTATTTAGACAGGTTAAAACACAAAAGGGAGGAATGTATTGAAATAGGACAACCCCCCCATATACCCAATTATAGGTGTACGCTTATATATATATATATATATATATATATATATATATATATATATATAGAGAGAGAGAGAGAGATACATAGAGACATGTTGATATATACAGGTCTACATATATATGTAGATTTATAGATAGGTCAGAAACATCTACACATCTATGGAGGTACAGATAAACGTATGCAATAATGTATATATCCATATATATATATATATATATATATATATATATATATATATTTACACATACATACATGTCTGTAGACAGCATCCAAAGTGGTCACATCTCAGTATAACATGGACCATAGTAATCACATCTTCACCCCCCCACCCAAACAATATGAACATAACATAGGAAGAGTAAATGCCAATACGCTATTACAAATATGTTCTATGGAGACAGTCACCAACATAACTGCATTGACTGAAAATATCCATAACAGAATTACACAGACAGCTTTCATTCTGCAAATCTTTATCACATTCCAATGTATTGCCAAAAGGATTCAAGGACTAACAGTATATGCATGCTATACAGGAAGCATTTAATAGTGCCTTAATGAATCAGCCTGCATTTACCATAGTATTAGTCCATTAAGGGATAGGTGTTCACATAGGGAAAGAACACCCACACACATATAGACATTGTATAAAAGGGGTTCCTACACACCTGCATGTGCTATGTACACCCACCAACATATACCCCACAACCGAAATAATTACATCAGTACATACTGTCATACCATAACCAATTATGCGACTGCTGTACAACATCTGCTGAAACCTTAACATACCTGGACACAGACACACTAACATGGCCCTATGTGAAATAGATGCCGTTATACAATTGATCAGCTGCTGATGTCACAGGGTTTGTATGAACTAATCCCGTTTCAGAGGGTTGAAAGGTCCGTACACCAGAAAGTTTTACCGAGTACTGATTATAAGCATAGTATGATACACAGTAACACCAAACTAAATATGTCTGGTAAGCACACTGTAAACCCCCTAACATTATATGCATAGCTATGCAGCCTTGAGCTGGTCAAACAACCTGGCCAGACTGACACATATGCAGAAGTATTAGGTACAGACAAACCCTGCAAAAATAGCAATGTTCAGAAATATAACAGCAGTACTCACATTTAGACCAACTCCTCCAGGCATTACACACAATATATCAGTGTTCATCTCAATACAGCTGTTGCAATGGATTCCAAAAAAAACTCCATACTGTCTTCATCACAAGTAAGGCAAAGGGACAACTCAATTATACTCAACTGTAGCCATGGTATTGGCTAAGGCAGTAGCAGCGCAGCTGATGTGCATGTAATTAGCTACTTAGGAAAACCAATTGGCCATCGGGATAGCACATGTTACTGATCTGTAACTATAAAAGGTTGCCTTGTCACACATTCGAACCATCTGCATCTACCTGTAGGATAGTATAAAACACAGAAATAAGAAATTAAAATGAGTAGTACACTACTTAACAATGCCTCTGATTAATAAGACAGTATGTATAACATGTAGTATGTTTGTGTATGTAGTATCTGTACTGTAAGAATTACAGTGTAATCAATGCATATAGTGGAAATAGCTAACTTGTAGCGATGTATTGTTGAGCAGTAGTAATGCTTGTAGTATTCTATGTGTGTACTGCTGTAGGACACATGGCACACTCCACATACACCACAGGGATGCTATGAGCTTGGAACCCACCATTTTGCTTTCAGCCACTGTCAGTGTCAGGAGTGGTCCAACAAGTATGTGCTATAACAGGGATAGTATATGTTGTTATATTGTAACAGTTGACATATGTATGTGTGCATAAGTAAGATGAACATGTTAAAGGTGGGCTTACCGTGCAAATATGGGATGCATTGTGGGATATTGTGCCAATAACTGTGTAATGTACAAGTGTCTAGGCAGATCTGTATTCTATTCTACATCGCAGTTCTGATATGTTATGCAAACAGTAGTTATATCTATTGGCAATTACAATACTCAATGACAGGATACATAGCATTAGTATTCATCTGACAGGTTAGCAGCATGATAGCAAAAATAATTGAAAGAGCCAGGTAACTATCCATGCACATAACACATGAAATATCCACCTCGCTACTATCATTTGCAAGCAATAACAGCTGAGCATGTGTACATGTTATGCAAATGTGTAGTGACCCTTGTCATGGGGCTGGGCCAAATGGCTATGTGCACACCTACATATAGTGAATATTAAGTGTACAGACACACTGGTTGAACTACCAGGTTTGTGTAGCCCAACCTAACAGCCGCCTGCACATACTGTATGTAAGGTAGTGCACAGTACTTGTAATGAAACAGGTTGCACATCATCTTTAATGCCAGTGTAACATCTGCAGTAGGAGTGTAAGATGTAGGAGACAGCTGCCCATGTGTAATAGTTGCATCATAGGTGATGGCTCACATTATCTGATTATATCCTGATCATGTTGATAGTGGCATCAGAGCCTATTGATACATGACTCTGTTTGGGTGTCGGTGCCCAACAGAGCTCATGGTCCTGGCGGATATGTGAGTATATACCCAGAGAAGGAAACAGACCTTTAGACACATGCATCATCTGTAATCAACTAACAGGATGTGATGTGCTCCTCAGAGGAGGTTCGCTGCCAAGGGTAGCTACACTGTTTCTGTAATAGCCAGTGTTGTCACGTCCATAACACAAATAACTACATGTGAGCATCACTGTCTATAACATCTTCATAGCCAATACGTAAACTAAAGACAGTACTTGGTACTTGTAGTACTCACTGCTCCTACAGACATGTCCACTAGTAAGCTACTGGTGTCTCCTAATGTGAGCTTTGTGTATGTGGCCATCCTGGGGGAATGTAAACTCTATGCCATGTACACTGCCAGACCCACCTAACACCACACCCCACACATTATCTGGGATGCAGCTACAGGGGTAAGTTGAACGGCAGCCAAGTTTACAGCCATGACTGGACTGGACAGTCATGAGGTGTAGGTTAACACATGCTGCTCATCAACACAACCAACACATACCCTTACCAGAACACAGTAAGGACACCCACACATGCTACTGGTAATCACACACATTCACAGACGCATCTAAGTATCTGGCTGAACAATAGACCCCCCGAGCAGGAAGAGACAGACACTGATATACACAAACTGTATGGCATAGTATGCATAATTGTGCCACACCCCTGAACACATGACTGGAAACATGCCCAACAGTACTCATTTGTGAGTGCAAACCCTAGCACTATGTTACACACCAACCTATACGAGGGCATACATACTGTCAGCTGTCTGTCTGACATGATTAGCCACATACTCTTACACTCAGACCACCTATTGATATATATACACATGGCTCTGGCATATTCAATGTTGTTGTGCAGGACCTGTGATGCAGTAGCCTGGACAGCATGGAAACACATGTAGGAACTGTCAGGTCTTGTAGTCCATGCAGATATGTCCCAAGGCCTGGGTAGCATTCCACCACTGGCCAGAATGATACTGCAGTACAGGGACAAAAGGATTGTATTCCACAATTGTGTAGTGTAGTGGTGCATGTTGTAGGGTATCCAGTATCTGTCATCCTGGGATAATATGGTTGACAGACCATGATGCTTTGACAGACATGGCCTGCACCTGTCACCCCTGTGAATCTAGATACAGCCTAGGGCTCACGCTTCCCCTATAGTGCCTTCATCATGCACGGTTCAGGTGAGGGTCCACTGCTGTTACAGGGACAGCCAAGCAATACACTGCGGGTCTCGCTACACAATGATATATGTCAGAAACACTATACGGACACTCATATGTCAATCTCTAACATGGAGAACTTATCTGTGCAGTGGCTGAGGCATACTCCAATGCTCCAGAGAGCACACCTGCATGGCCATGTAATAACACATACCTCACCTTTTGCCCATTATCCTTTATTGGGACACATGTTCTGAAGGATGTACTGAAGGATATGTACACCCCTACACTAATTGCACTTGCATAACATCAGATGCATTATGCTGAGCAACTACCTTTGTGACACAGTGGAATTCAAAAAGCACCTTGAGACAGATCACCCACCAGGCTGCAGACTTCCCAACTGCCATAATGTGCTGTAATGGGGAAGAATAGGTCTGAGACAAAACCATACTATTGGCTACTCTCAACTATTCCATTATGAACTGTGAAGACCCCTCATGTACCAACAGCTGAGCTCAATGAATGTTGGATTCCATTGACCCCACTGACCTGGATCACAGTAGTCACACAAACAGGGCTAACAGTATGCTACACATAGTTAGTCTCCAATGCCAATGTTATGTTCCCTAAGAGCAGAGTGGTGAGTGCCATTGCACCCATGCAGATGGACAATACATGTGCAAATGCTGAATACTCCAAAAATGAAACCTAAGCAGTCACATATGTGCTGTGATTGTGCCACTGAAACAGAACCAGGAGTCAACCCAACACAAACAAGTAGGCAAACTGGTGGTACCATGCTTTAAACTGTACCACAGAAGGTAGTAACTGTTGCAAGAGCTAACACACATGAGTGTAGGTGATCCATGTTCAGCCTCAGTAAGATGCAGATACACCATATGAAACCATGCAAAGCTACTATGAAACCAATCATCCAAATATTATAAGGCAAAGCACAGAGCATTCTATAGCTGTGTCATTAATCGTAATGGCAATGACAAGACCTGCCATGCTGCACAGCCCTATGACATGGGAAGTACTGCACCTACAGAAATATCCCCCGCCCATCCTGATGGGGCCTTCGAGAACCTAAACCCACTCCCACCTCCCCCACCACCCCCAACAAGTATGCTTAGTAATATATCCATGTACACTACAGGGCCACTGTACTAATGACTATGCAGGTACAAGCTGCACTCTCTAATGCCATACATACAGCTTCCATGGGACGTGTCATCATCCCAGGGTGTATCCTACACAAATGTAAGAACATTCAGCTATCCACATACTTATCATGTTCAATCATAGTTACATGTCAAGCTGTGTACACACCGAATGGTGCACAGCAACAGTTATCACACCCCGCAAAGGGGGAGACACCATTGATAATGTGAAATAATGCACAACTACCCTGCTGATTCTGGTCTTTACAGCCATGAACCATGGTCAGTGCAATTGATGTACTCTGTACAGATGTAGATGACAGTAGGGTTGATTCACACTGCATATCATGACCTTGCCAGGTCATACAACATCACCCATACTGTTTTCCAGCTACACTCAGTAAACTAGGCTCATAGGTTCATAGGTTCATAGGTAGGTACTAGACTATTGGCCCAAGGGCCTACGTAAGCCTAGCCAACAAGGTTCCTTGGCTTACACCACCCAAGAAAGTTATTTTCCTGTGCCACTGTCGAGCAGAGACACAGAAGTGATCCCGGGGTGTATTTCCTATTTCCCATCTACTCATCAAGATTTTTCTTGAAGAGTGCTAATGAAGAACTTTGCTTGACATAGATGGGTAGTCTGTTCCGGGGTATGGGAAATCCCTTGGACAGGAATCTATCCCTTCAGCATGTCCTGTTTATTGTGGTGACAAGGTTTAGGTCCCTAGAGCATGTAGCTCGAAGGGATTGGGATTTCTTTAGGTGTAGCATGTCCAACAGCTCAGGGTTTGACATAGCTTTATATGTTAGGCAGAGATCACCTTGCAGCAGATGATATGCTGTGGAGTAAAGCTGGAGTTTTTTGAGGCAGCCATTGTAGGGCATTTGTTTGAGGCCAGTAATCCTCTTTGTGAGGTACTTCTGTGGCATTTCCAGCTGCTGCAGATGTCTTGTGAGGTACATTCCAAAAGGGGCATTGTACTCTATAATGGGTCTAATGAGTGATGAGTAGAGGGGAACAATGACCTCTTTTTTCCTGGATGAGAACCCTTTTATGATAAGGTGTGCCACATAGAATGACTTCCTGACTACTGTGGTGATGTGACTATCAAAGGACAGACTACTGTCCACCTGGGTCCCAAGGTCTCTTATCACACATTCGGTGTTAAGTAGATTGCTGCCTATGTGGTAGTTCATGGGTACATAGTTTTTACCAAAGGGGATGACACTGCACTGTTTGGCATTGAGCTTGAGGCCATGGCTCTGACACCAGGCACCTGTCTCAGTGAGGCCTTTCTGTAGGATGTCCACATTATTTGGGGACTTGACTATGGCTCCTAGTTTGCAGTCATCTGAGAACTTCATTAGCCAGAGGCCTTCTGTGTTAGTCTGTACTTCAGAGAAGTAGATACCAAACAGGAGAGGTCCCAGGATGGAACCCTGTGGTACTCCACTTGTCACTGCTTTGAGGTCAGATTTGGAGTCTGCAACTTTTACAGTGTGGGTTCTGTCAGTGAGCCAGTTGGCAACCCATCTTGTGACGTAGGGATTTATACCTAGTTTAGTGAGTTTAGTTATAATTCCAGAATGGGGGATGGTGTCAAAAGCCTTGGCGAGGTCAGGATAGGCTGTGTGAACCACCTTACCCTCATCTACGGCTTTGATGACTGCCTCAAAGAAGTCAATCAGGTTCAAGAAGCATGATCACAAACCCAAACTGGGTGGGATCCAGAATTTGGATGTTACCAATGCCTTTGTTTATGAGTCGATCATTCCCGGGATTGGTGGTGGCTCCCCCTTTGTGGAGTGGGATAACTGTTGCTGTGTGCCATTCAGTGGGCACAAAGCCTGATGCAAGGCTATTATTAAACATGGTGCTTAAGTGGGGAGCCAGTTCGTTCTGAAGTTCATGTAATACGCAGCCTGGGATGTTTTCCGGTCCCATGGATGCTGTGTTTTTGGCTTTAGAGAGTGCAGCTTTTACCTGCATAGTTGTGATTAGAGGGACTCTGCATTCTTCCTGTATAGATATGGGCCCTTTAGGGGGTGACGGGGGGGGGGGTAAAGTTAGCATTGAACCTATCTGCCGGGATGTTGACAATATCAGTTGGTTCTGTAATTTTCGTGCCTTTCTGCTGTAACTCAGAGCAGATCTTGGAGTTGCCATCAAGATTCTTGACATAGCTATAGAATGCTTTGTGGTTGTCCTTAGAATTAGTGCCAATTTTGTTTTTGTAGCTAGCTTTGGAGGATCTTATATGGGATCTCAACTTCTTACTGAGGCTGACCAGGGAGCTCCTCCACTCCTGGGATTCTACTCTCTTTTGCAACAGTTTCTTCCTTCTGTTGTACAGTTTGTTTATGACAGGGGACCACAAGATTGGCTTCCTTTTTTTGGAGGATAGCATCTTGGTTCTGTTTGGGATAGCACGATCCATGCACTCATGTAAATGCTTATAGAGTGCATTTGTGTAGGATTAAGCAGTTGTAACTGTATTGTCCATCTGCATGGGTGTCATGAAGTTCACCACTTCTGTCTTAAGAAGCATGAAGTTGGCTTTGGAAAAATCTTGTTTGGTTGAACCCTGATATTTTCCAGTACATCAAGAGAAAAGGAATGGGAATCCTGGGGCATGGTGGGGGATCTGTATCAAGCTACAATTTGAATTGCAGTTTTGTCCAGAGTTAATTGCACTTGGATAACCTCACAGATATCGATGTTCTCCATTTTAAGGAGTGCCTCGAGTGAGTGCATTTTGAGATTTAGACTTCTAACATTGAGTAGCATTACCCTCAGTTTTTGCTTGCTTGTTCCTGTTACAGTGATGAATTTGTTATTTGAACCTTGCCTAAAAAGGCACTATAGGGGCAGCAAGAGCCTTAGCCAGTATCCGGAATCCCAGGGATGACAGATGCAGGCCATCTGTGGCAAAGCATCATGGTCTGTCGACCATGTCACCCCAAGCAGACAGGTACTGGATCCCCTTAGAATGACACCAGAAGCTTAGCCAATTGTTGAAGTCAATCATTTTGTCCTTATACTGCGGAATCATTAGGGGTGATGGCAGAATGCTTCTCAGGGCTAGGGTCATACCTGCCTTGGCTACAAGATTGGAGAGCTCTTCCATGTCTCTGTTCATGTAGTCCAGGGTGGTACATCTCAGGACATTCACACCAACATGGACAATGACAGAGTCATATTTGTACTTGTTGTGGAGTGATCTACATGCATGGGTTATGTAGCGGATCCTGGCACCCGACAGGCAGCTGACAGTAACCTTCTCCTTGTTTAGCCTGGTGAGTAGGACATCAGTGTGCCTGAATATAGAGTCACCTATGACTTGTGTGTTGGGTACGTTGTTTTGCCTTATTGGCTGTGGTTGAGTGGCACACTGAGTCTGTGGGCTATGTGTCATTTGGATTGTGTTGGGGACGGAGGTTGCTTGCGTTTCTACTTTGTAGGTCTCTGTTGCTTAGATAGATTATTACTGAAAGCCTCCGTGAATGTGTTTGTGTTACTATGTGTGAATTTTGGTGGTGTAGATTTAGTGAGAGTATGTGATAAGTGTGGTGTGGTGCAAATGTTTACCTTCTCTTCATGACTGTCAAGTTCAGTCTTGGTTGGAGAGAGCTTTACCTCCATTTTGGCTAGATAAGTGCATCTCTCACAGGTTGTAGTGTTGGGTGGTAGGAGGAGAGGGTTGTCTGTGTACATGAGGCAATTTCTACATTGCCTCAAGATGCCCAGATTCATCAGATAGACAGGAGAGAACACTGAGAGCTGACCCTTGGACATACCTGAATAAAAAAATATTTTCTTCTAGATAAGTGAGAAAAGTGAGTACAAGAGCTGTTTTTCTCTAAGCAAGTGATTAAAGTAAGTACAAAAACTGTTTTCCTCTAGGTAATGAGGAATATTGAGTGCTATAGTAATTAGTAGCTTATTTAGGGCTTACAAGTTCTGAACAAGTGTTGAGCATGAACAAGCAAATTTAAGTGCTAAAACTAAGAATCTGTATCTGCACTAGAAGAGTTACAGGACAGAAACAAATGCAAATGCAGGCTTTCAAATCAGAAAGGTGAGAGAGAGATGGAAGAGATTCCACAAACGGCCAATAACTACAACTTCTGGGCCAGAACCATCCCTTATGTGGTAGACAGGTTACCTAGTGCTTACCACTCCCACTGATAAGCTAGAAGGCTTCCCTCCAACACAGAAAGGCTTGGGGGGCTCAGAAGCTCACATACAGTCCTGGATACCGCAAATCTGTATTTGGAACACTAGTTACAGGAAAGGTAGGAAACAGGCTTACATTTTTTTATTTTTTTACAGAAAAGTAGCAAAAACAGTAGTAAAAACAATTCACATGCAGTGCGAGCTAGCACACTTTAGTATGTATCAATATTAGAACAAACACAGTTTAGAAAAATGCAATTAAATTAAACAGGACTAAAAGCAAGTGCAGAAAGAGTTTATTAGGTAGAATGTGGTAAAGAGATGGGACTGGGGGAGTGTCCCAGATCAAATCTACAGTGGGCCGGGCAACTGCAAAAGCCACCAAATGTAAACTATAAACCAAAAATAGGAAGGTTGGGTGGGACAAAACAGTTTCAACAGAGATCTAAGCAACAACTAACAGTACAAACTCTAAAACCAAAATATATACTCAGCTCTGTATATTTGCAGATCAGTCTCTCAGAACAGGGAGACAACAGTTTCCACAGAGATCTAAGCAACAATTAACAAACTCTATAACCAAAACAAATATACTCAGCTCTGTATATCTGCAGATAGTCTGGAAGGCAGTCTCTGAGAACACAGGTTCCAGCAATTAATATACCTATGTCACAGGAGTGTTTGGCAACTGGACTGCTGGCAAAACCCACACTACAGAGGGTGTTTGACGAATACACGCACACCAAACCAGTGCCAGCTACAGTAATACAGGGGTAATTCCTGGTACGCTCCCTTTTTGGTAGCTATACCACATAGACTAACACAGAAGGCATCAGCCTATTGATGTCTGCAATTCACTATGAACTAGGAGCAATAGTCGACTCATTGTGTGCTGCGTTCAACATATAGAAGGGCCTTAGTGTGTCAGATGTGTGGTGTGTGATGTATGGCCACATTCTGACAGCTATGTATTGCATTGTCATCCCCTATATTACAAACCCAGTACCCATTAACTACCACCTAGGCAGTGGTCAACATAATGGCAACTGTGTGTATGAGATGCAGGTGGACAGTAGTTCCCTTTGATAGTTACATCACCACAAAAGACAGGTAGCCATATGTGGCACCCCTAATCATGACAGGGTGCCATCCAGGAATATAAAGATAACTGCTCAGCCATACTCAACTCCTATGTGGCCCATAATAGATCACATATTTCCTTTAAAAGTTAATGCCCATGTTTACATGGCCTACACTGGCCTTCACAATCCCTAGCTGCACTATGTAGCATGCAACATAGGATGAACAAAGCCATGTCCAACCCACAGGTGTTGGACATGCTACACTTAACACACCCTGATCCCAAATAAATACATACATCATGGACATCCACCTGCCAAAAGTAAGGATCACAACATGCCTGACAGGTCACTGTCCCATACACTTAACATAGTCTTGCCATACTATGCATCTCTGTCCAGCAGAGCTGCCCATCACCCCTCTCTGTGACATGGGGTGATGACCACATGCCAAACATACCAGTAACCATGTGTATCAGTTCTGTGGCACTGCTTGAACTGGCCACTGAATATTACCTGTCTGTTGCTTACAGCTAGGTAACCTGTCTGCCTAGGCTCATAAATGGCCCAGGGCATATAGCCTACAACATCACTACAACCATACATGCCATAGTTGATACCAAACCCTGCAAATACCATCAGGCTAGCTATTGTCCCATGTGTTACACATGCGCAACACAGGCAATGCATGGCAGGATGCTTCACAGCTGTACAATACTATGTAGATGTATATGGCAAAATACATACATGTTTGCTAGTCTGCAGGGTCACAGGTCATGTCCCTAATAGCTATGTATGACTATATATGTGGCACGTACACAGCATTAAGGTCGATTGCATTAATGTGAGCACATCCAGGCATGT
Organism: Protopterus annectens; assembly: GCF_019279795.1. NCBI lineage: Eukaryota > Metazoa > Chordata > Ceratodontiformes > Protopteridae > Protopterus > Protopterus annectens. The sequence continues at coordinate 1,400,701,001 of NC_056746.1, forward strand.
GCTGATTGGTAAAGACACCACTACAGGCAAGCAGACATGCCCACGTCAAGACAACATCCACATGGTGTATGAGCCATGTCATCACATGAGGAACACATATATGGTGATAACATCACATCACCAGTAGGTGTCAAATGTGTGTGACTTATACATGTCAGTGGTGTTAGAGTTATGTAGATCTACAAACACATATTTATAAACTTAAAAAATGTGATACACATGTATGTTCAGCTGTACTCCTGTACTTCTCTGTGTGTTACTGTGACCTGTCTCCATTGTTATATCTTCCAGGTATGCCCCGTACCTGCCTGCCGCCATACAGATGCTTGGAGGATGAGGTCCTCATTCCATACCTCCTTGACAACTACACGGTACTCTTCAGCCATGTACCACAGGAAGCACAGCAGCGGGATGCCCTGTGGGAGGAACTCTGCAGGAGGGTAAATGATATTGGTGGTCACAATCGCGCCTATCAGCAGGTGCACTGACACTGCACTGACCAAATAAGACGGGCAAAACAGCATGCAAATGCAATCACCAGGGAACAAGGTGCAACAGGTGGGGGGCTACTCACCCAGCCCCCACTCACACATACCGAGGAGCAACTGGCCAACCTGGGGACACCTGCAGGCCTCCATCCACAAGCATTAGCTGGTATTTTGGATGTGAGTGTCTCTCAACCACCGAGCCTGGAGTTGCCTAGTAAGTCACTACTGCACATAAAACACAACCATATATCACATAGTTACATGTGTTACTGTTCAATATGTAATGTAACATCATAAGCAAGGCATGTACGCACACATGCCACATACTATAATTTGCTACTCTATGTATGCACAGATGTGCATATTCCATAGGATAGTGTATTGTACTGGCTTATGTGCTAACATAGACATTGCACCCTGTAGCTACCACACAGGTGTGGATAATCTTACTGCTGTGACACCCCTGTGTAGGTACCTCTGGCATTTTGCAGTGACAGCTGCCTGTGTCAGGTGAGATTGTTATTATTTAACAGGCTTGATACTGCATGGAACATATTAATTGCATGCTATCTGCCATAACACACATACACATAATGTATGGTGGTCCTGGTAATGGACACTGGTAAGATCTGCAATGCATCTCACTGTTTACCTCTGTGAAACAATTGTAGAATATTTGAAACACCTGCACTAAACCTTCCAAACTGTCATTGCCAGATGTGTGGACAACAGTGAATACAATGGTGGAGGTGTAGTCCACTGTAGGGACAGGTGATACATATCAGCATTACACATGTTGGGAATATGAACAGTATTGTACAAAGAGCATATGTGTGCACACACACTTAATATGTTGGAGCTGGAGTAAGGCCGGCCCACAGGATACACCCTTGTGGAGTATACCCTTACTATGAATGTCACACACTGTCATGCGCTATCAGACATGTCCATGACATGTAGTGGGCTGACTGCAACACTGGTCAACTATCCCACAAAAAAGTCTCACATCCCATACATACCACCCTTTGTCTGCATAACCCTGTCCTCAGTGGAGCATATGACATCTATGGGTGTATGCCATATGGGATAACACTGACATGTGAAAGACAATGGCCATCACAACCATTATACTGCACATGTGTACACATGGCCATGGAGGATGACCAGAGACATGAAGCAAAGCACACAGTAGAAGTGATGTACATGTGTCTACACTCTGTTGTACATTGGCTCGACACAATACAACTATGGCCTTTATGTAATGGTACTATTGCAGATGTGAAACACTACACATCAGACAGGTCTGTGCACAGCTTGTGTAGACATAACATGAAAACATCACATAACATGTCCTGAACATCTGGAGTGTGTCACGACATGAAAGCATACACCTATGCAGTATCCAAATACATACATATGTTGCACAACATACACATATATCCACATCCTGCCACAGATACAGTAGATTCACCTTGCTGGTGTCAGACATCACTGTCATGCCTGCTCCTCATGTGTGTGAGGTACACAGATGGCATGTGGGACATAGAGATCTTGTACATTAGCCATGTATGGGCATAGTTGGCAGGTATCAGTAATATGGTTGCAGATGTGCAGGGGTGTCATCCTTATACCCTACTGTAACTTGTGGCAGACATTCGACATTAGGGTTTATTGTGTATACACCTTGGTGACGTGGGTCACATTCCACATTAGATATGTAATGTATGTGAACATAGTCATGGCTATAAACCATGCCAGTAGCTCACACTGTATAGCAATTGTGAAGCCACATGATGCCCTGCAATGGCTATGCACATCAGCTGAATGTGCAGTATGTCCCTGCATATATGTAGGGTGGACAGACAACATTGCATCAGCTGAAGGCCCATATTAGTATAACACGTACCTGCATTGGGGCACCATTACCATACTGTAGATTGGAAAGGACACCATTGTGTTACACATGTATGCATGTCATTCAACAAGTCAGCAGAAGACATGTCATAGTACATGTGAATGGCAAGGTCATACGCCACACAGCAGGCTGATGTACTGTACACCTGTGCTGGTCTCTGGCACCATTGCAAAGTAGGGACAGCCATGTCAAACATGCATGTACAGCCACATGCACAATGTCTACACTCAGCTCAGGGGTAGGCGGAATAATGTTGAAAAGACATGCACTGCTTTGGGGGAGATATGCAAACCAGGGCTCAGGCAAACATAGTATGCAGTCGACATACCCTACTGCTTATGTCCTCACACATATTGGCGGTGGCCAAAACAAAGCATCAGTGGCAGATGTACAAAGGTCGGCAATGGTCCGTTAACATGTGGCGTATGTTGCACACACCATGGCAGTGCAGTGCAATGGTGCAAAGTGCATGCATTGTGTTGCAGGTATGGGGCATAGGCTACTAAGACAAATGGTGCAATACAGGTATGTATGCTAATCACCACTATAATTATGTAAGGTGCATACTGTCTGCTATACCACATGCATGGTGTTGTTGCAACTCAGGGATATATGATGACTACCACTATAATTGCCTAAGCTGAAAGTATAATTGTCTATGCTGAATGCCATCCACCATATCACATGCATGTAGAGTGTGTGTCTGTGTGTCTCTCTGTGCGTGTCTCTGTGTGTCTTACTCTATGTGTCTGTGTGTGTGTGTGTGTGTGTGTGTGTGTGTGTGTGTGTGTGTGTGTGTGTGTGTGTGTGTGTGTGTGTGTGTCTGTGTGTGTGTGTGTGTCTGTGTGTGTGTATGTGTGTCTGTGTGTGTGTGTCTGGTATAACTTGTAATGTACAGTTCTTGTCTTCCACTCATAAGTGTTGATGTAGGTGCATTGCTGTCCTGCGGTCCACCTGATGTTAGTTTCACCACAGACTCCAGCAGTGATGAAGATAGTATGATTGAGGCACAGGCAGGGTTGTCAGTGGCTGACTCTGTGCCATTGGTTGCCATTCTAGCAGCCTTCCCCTCATCCTCACACACAGTTCCCCTACCTGCACATACCCCATCACCACCAGCCATAGAGGAAGGACAGTTGGCGGGTTTTAGCATGGAACAGGGAAGTGTGGTGACTATGGAAGGTGTGCCATAGTGCTCCCAGTCAACAGACAGGTGATGTCCCACATGTGCATGTGCCCAGTGCTGCTCATAGGAGGACCACTGGCCAACATGCCCCTGCAGGACCAAGCACATCAGCTGGTGTCACCAGATGCATGTTTCAGGCTGTAATGGAGGCACAGACATGTGCTGAATGGCACAACAGAGACGGTCTGAGGCTTCAGAGGGCTGCTGTCTGTTCATTAACCAACAATATCCAGGCACTTGCAAATGCTCACCATCAACTTGCAGATGTTATGGATAGACGATTGGGTGACATGGTGGTAGTCCTCGACCGTGGCATGCCAATCCTTGAGTGTGGAATGTCTGTGCTGGAAAATCTGGTAGGAGCGAGGCGTCAAGCATGTGGATGTAGGCCAGCTACATCACCTGTTGAAGGTCTACGTGAACATACTACTGCACATGCCCCCTCTCATAGTGGTGATAGCAGCAGCAGTGCTGTTGGTGCTGTGCAGTCCACACCAGGACACAGCAGGCCATGTGCACATGGTCCTGGACGGTCCCAAGAGGGACACAATTTCAGTGGACATGTGTCATCAGACGGTACCCAATCTGGAACTCTGCCTGGTACTGCCCGTGTAAACCCTGGCAGGCGCAGGTCACGTGGTCATGGCCGGATACCATGAACTGTGACACCTGCCTTGTACAGTCTGCAGCTGTCAATATTACCCCTGTGTAGGCCAGCCTCATGCCAGACCTGTGTGCATGCATACACACACACTGGAAACAAACGTAGAGCACCTCAACACACATAGGCATAACATCCACAAACACCCAATAATATCACAGGCCCTAACACACATGCATGATGTCATCCAATGTCACAGTCTAGGCCTCTGGCAAACATTATCACCCTGTGCATATGATGACACCTGTGCTCCATCCCTGTCATCCATACCATCGGTGCAGGGACATGTTCATATAGTCTGATGCACAGGATGAACATACTAGGTGGACAGTTGTAGGATAATATTGTTGAGTAGTGTTGGTAGGCAGCAGACATAACATGTATTGCAGTTTTGGAATGCATTTTGTACACTTGACAGCATGTATCATGTATAACAACACTAACAGCATGTTGATCCTGACGTTCTGCCTTCCTCTTTCAGGTGTACTTCCATGTGCCGGGGGATGTTGGTGTATGTGGGCAGCCCATATGTACATGCTGACTACCCACAGGTCAGTATGACAATACCTGCATGCACTTTGTAGCTTCCACATCAGTTATATTCTCCCATGTTTTAATTATGTTTACTGTTCTAATGATCCAAGTGCATGATAGCTGTGTAGTAAGCTACTGTGTTCAGAGCCATTGCATCCATAGTGGGTGACATCACAGGTATTGTTACCTGGAGTGCGGAGTGGGTAAAAGTGTGGTATGCTGAATGACAAGGGTAAAGGCTGGTGGAAATAGTGGCATCACATTGGGAAGCAGTAATACCCACTGCCATGACAGCATGCAAACACGGACACACCCACACACTCAGGGAGTCCAGACACAGTAACACACACTCTGACACACACACGCACACACACACACACACACACACACACACACACACACACACACACACAGACACACACAGTTGCCAGTGTTCAGATGTCAACCCCTGCCTATGTGCATATCATCATTATAGTACTACGCAATTACAAGATGCGCCACAGAGATTACACATGTACAGGTAGTTGGAATGTCCTAAGTTCGAGGACATTGGCAGGGATACTAAAGTGCAGTGAGTGTATGTGGGGAGGGGGGGGGTCCATCAGTTGGCTATGTAAAAACAGGTCACACCCCAGGGCGTACATGTTAACAGACGGTTTGTATGCCCGTCTACGATTGATGTTATCAACAGGCATGCTACACTGCTTTGAGTGGATGGGGGGAAGGGGCATTAACATTCCACTATGGTAACATGCAGCCTCACTCCAGGTACCAGACAGCCATACACACACACACACACACACACACACACACACACACACACACACACACACACACACACACACACACCAGCATTCACAAAGATATACACCTATGTCACACACATACAGACACTTTATTTGTGTGTGGTTCAACCACCTGCCTATGGCTTTCTTTCTACACTTCACTCTGTACTGGTGTCACCAACAGTGTTCAGGAGAGTGATAACATGTGGGATGTATTCTCAAACATATGTGACATGTATGGACACATACCCACACATGCCAGTGCTGTGAATCAAACACATGGCTATCTCATGATAGGTACTACAGCAGTACAGCACTATCACATCCGGTACAATGCTTACTGACTCTTTCCTATGACAACTGTGCTGATATATGCACAATATATGCACAGGGGAGGTATTACAGGTGTCATGGGGTTTGCCTTCGGTGTCACCCTTACAGCATTCTACATTGTCTGTCTTCCACTTCAATTAAGCCTGGCCTTAGCAGGTACACAGGTTATTGTAGGCCTGGTTGTAACACACCAGTGAGCTGTCCTCAGTAATCATTCATCTGCAAAGAAACCCCACCACTTGGTAGTCATATCCAAACATCCATCTATACCTGATGTATGGCTTACTGTACTTAGTGCATATCACTATATACAGTTGGCAATGTTGAGGCTGTATTGCAACAACATGATGTACTAAGACAACAGTCACCTTCAGACATCAGACACTGCACACACTTGGAATCTACACAAGCAGCAATATATGTACACATATGCGGTCCACATCAGTATGTGCACTAGCAGGTCAAGACGAAACATTCCACACCTTCCCACGCCATGTGTGAAACATACCTGAGCATCTGTGGCTTGTAAACATCTTACCCCAGCATGTACTGTCTATTGTGGTACTAAAGCTAATGTCCAGACAGCACATAGCATGCATGGCTTGCAGTTGTTGACATGGGGTATATGTAGGAGCTGTGGCCACACATGGCTGTACATGTCATGAACATATCACCTGTGACTACTCAGGAACATACAGTGCAGAGCTGGATTTCCATGAGTCTGTCAATACAGGCCTTGTGTAGGTCCTATGGTCCTGTTATTTGGATATGTTTGTAGGCATTGCATTAGGTGGACATGTTTAAAGACATACATGCCACATGGGGTGTTATATGATATGATAGTTGTCATGGGTGTCCAGTAGAGAGAGGCTATTACCTCTGTCAACATAGATATCAAACCTTATGTACTGTTAGCATGCTATTTGCCATGTGCATGTGTGTAATGGCTGTAGCCATCTGTATGTAGAAAGGTAAATGAAAGATATGGTAATGTGATATATGTTGTATGAGTGTGGGATGTACATACCCAGGGTAGGTACAGTTAGGTCATATCCAACCATGAGGGTGTTGGTTACTGGTGTACAGCAACAGTCGACTGTGCTAATGCTGACAGCATCCAAGGGGCCCTGGTATGTGACAACTGAGCTGGTTAAAAACAGTGGTATTATTGCATTGCATAACACATCATGCAGCTATGTCTGTACATGGGTACATTGCACAGTTGGTGTAGGCCTAGGTACAATCCACCAATTGAGGGTTATCTGGTGGTCTACCATACTATGTCATACCACATATGGATGTGTGTTGGTAGTCTGGGAACAAGGTGGTGGATGTATATGTGGATACAACCTAGGATGCTACATTTGCCACTGTCACCTGTACCTGACTCATCTGTGATGGATTATGTCTGAGTAGTGGTCTGTACATGTGAGTAGTCTATATGAATATGTGTACACCACCACCTGGTATGGCCCATACCACTGTTATGGCCCACAAGTCTGGATCTGAATTATATGGTGGTAGTACAGTTGTGTACTGCAGAGCCTTCAGCCAGGTGTTCCTCACTGCACAGATGCTATTCCCCATTGTACGTTCTATATTGAGCCAATGGATTACTAAAGCCACACATCTAGCACGGGTTAGCATAGTCATCCAGTGCAATTGTCATGTAGGTATTGGGTGTTACTTCTGTGTGTAGGACATTTGCATTGGAATGTGGCTATATGGGTAACTGCAACCTAGGTATTATCTGCACACACATGTAACATGGATGCATTTGCTCTGTGTTGATGGCTCGTCATACGGTCATGACAGGCCAGAATGACAGACACTGGACGACCTCATAATAACAGCAGGACATTGGCTTATTGTTCTGGTCTAGCAGTTGCCACCCTTACTATGACATCACTGCATATGGAATTCATGTGCTTGGTAGCAAATGCCCCATGTAAGATGACGGACAGTGGCAGAACTTGTGTATATGACCAATGGGAGATATACTTAGGGTAGCGATCCTGGTAATAATGACAACTACTACCACAGCCGGGAGAGGTCATCTTGTCACCTGCACCTCAGTACCATTACACAAGGTGGCTCACACATTATGCTTGCACATGCCACTGTTCCACATATAATGCCACTGTCCACAACCTGTTATCAATGTATGCCTTTCAGGGCAGCAAGGTGTGTGACACATGCTGTAGGTAGCATCTGCCTGTGCAATCCCGGTAACCTATTGACTGTCACGTCCACACATGCATGAATGTGTATACATAACAGATATATGTCAGTACGTCAGGTACATGTATGCATGTGTATCACACAGCACAGACACAGATATATCATTTACGGGCCACATACAGGTATCAGGTAGTAAACCAGTATGATGTGAATATATACTGACAGGTAAGATGTACCTGGCTGTTAACCTGTGTGTTTACAATAGGAGTCCATTGCACTGTGTGCAGTACATGTAAGTGTTTGAGCATGCACACTGTGGCCTTCAGTGTTTAGAATCGGAGTGCATCCCAAACAGCCCTATGCTACTAAGTGTATGAGCGTACCCACTGCCAGCTTATGTAATTTGAGTCAGTGCATCCAACAAGCCCATTGTTACTAAGTGTATGAGCATGCCCAGTATAACCTTGTGTAGTTGTAGTCATAGTGCATCCCAAACGGCCCTGTGCTAAGTGTATGAGCATGCCCACTGTAACCCTGTATAGTGATGCTAGTTGTCCATTCAGCAGATGGCCATACTCCGGTTCAGGTTCCTGTTGTGCTACAACTATACCTCTCAGGCCTACCTGCAGATGATGTGCATTGTTTGTGCATACAGGTTGTAATGGATACCTACTTTAAACACACAGGTCTACAGCTATGTACTTCATGATTGTCAATCTCCCTGGTGTTGTCCTCAATTGTAGAAGGGCAGTCTGACTGCCTTGGAATGTGTAATCTCTATGGTGCAACTCGTAACTGCACAGTACAGTAATCGTGAACATTAGATAGGCAGGAGTTCTGATCCCACCACTGGCAACTGTGTGAAAGTGTTTGTGGGTGTGACAGCAAATGCCTGTGTGTGTGTGTGTGTCAGCAAAAGTCTGAGTGTGGCTGTGTGTGTATATGTGTCGGCGTCCTGTCATGGCGGCGGGTTTTGCTGCATTTCAAAGCGATACCACCTTTTGCACTGGTCTTTATCCTTGTCAACTGCTAAACCTCTCTCTTCCCCCCTCCCCACTACAAGTAATTGGTCCTGTGATGTCACCCAGCTCAGATGTGGAATCAGTACGTGTAAGTGTATGTGTTCTGTGGCACATACCCCAACTGACTACCACTGTACTAGTTACCTTTACATAGGCATGACGTGTATGTGCAATACTGGCATGTGTGTGCGTTTTTGTGTGCATGACTACCCTGTAGCCAGACATACACATGTAATGTCTTTTAGCACACCATGGTAGCCAACCGTGGTGACCGGTGTCTACAAAGTATTACATAGTTAGGAATGGTAAAGAATACACGGCCATGCATGACTACAGTTGGGTATGTTATTTTCATGTGCCACTGTCGAGCAGTGACACAGAAGTGGTCGCCATGGTGTAGGTCCATACCCATCATTCCCCCACCCTAACTCCACAATCCCCATGGTAGATTACAATAGCCATCATTCCCCAACCCAAACTCCACAGACACAACAACCATCCCTTCTCTGGTGAACTACTTAAGATTTAAATGTTGTTACACAGGTGATGCCTCTGTTTTGTGTACACATCAGTTCCTTTGGAACCCGTCTGTGTCACAAAGAGCGTTCAGACATGTGTATATATATATATATATATATATATATATATATATATATATATATGTCTGTGTGTGTGTGTGTGTGTATACACATCCCGTAGGTGCATATATATATGTACTTATGACAGTTGTACCGATGTAGACTTGTCTCTGTTGTTTCGCAGAGTACAGTACATTCAAGGGTACTGTAAATATGTACACAAAGGGACTGACCCATTTGTTTTCAGTACTGTGGAATACCTGTGGTAGGATGTGCATTATAGACTCCATGCAACATGTGTACATCACAGATGGCTTAGTGGTGCATCTAGTGACCTCAGTGTACATGGTCCAGGGTTCAGGACCTGCAAGGTTTGTTGATACTGTCAATTAGAACTGCATAAGACACTTTTAAGCAGGTGTAAATGTGTTGTCATGACAGTAAGCAGTAGGTACACACAAGTAACAGACATGTACGACACGCAGTACACTTGGAATGCCCTTCTTTGGCAATCCTGCTGATGTCACCCACCTACGAATATACCTCTGGGACTGCTGTAACCCAGTAATCTCCATGACACGTGCTGTAACTGCGTAATGCTGTAATGTGTTAATTTAGTTTGGTAGGTGTTCTAATCCCAGATAGGTCAACTGTGTGTATGTCTGTCTGTCTGCCTGAGAAAGTAACAATGCTTTTAGAGTATGCACACTCTTTACAACCCACATGGCCACCTTTGGCAATCCTGCTGATGTCACCCTCCTAGACATACACCTCTAGGACTGCTGTAATTCAATATTCTCTGTAGCACATGCTGCAACTGTGTATTGCTGTAGTGTGACAAACTAGTTAGGTAGGGGTTCTATTCCAAGACAGTCCAACTGTGTGTGTCTCTGTCTGCCTGGGACATGAACAATGCTTTATAGAGTATGCACACTCTGTACAATTCACATGACCACCTTTGGCAATCCTGCTGATGTCACCCACCTAGGAATACAGCTCTAGGAGTGCTGTAACCCAATATTCTCCATAGCGTGTGCTGTAACTGTGTATTGCTGTAGTACCTCACTCTCTTCTCTAGGTCAGTTCAAAGCTAAACTCAAACTACACCTGGGGTCAAATCGGACTTGCTACTGTATCAAGCCTGGCTAATTCTTTCTCTAGATTTTGTATAGATGCTATGTGTATGGATTGTCTTGATATTCTTCTGTAAATATACTATTAATGTCTAAATGTTTCTTCACCAAATATTCCATTACGCTGTTCGAGATATGTGACATGTAATGATGTTTTTGAGATATGTAATGATGTTTTTTTTACTTTGGGAGCTTTTCTCCCCGGGCCTCTGCTGAAAATGGACATATATCCAGTCGGACTATCCCGGTTAACAAATGTAAAATAAAATAAATAAATAAAAATAAATAAAAATGATAAACTAGTTTGGTAGGTGTTCTATTCCAAAAGAGTCCAACTGTGTTTGTGTGTGTCTCTATCTGCCTGAGACAAAAACAATGCTTTTTAGAGTATGCACACTCTGTATATTTCACATGACCACCTTTGGCAATCCTGCTGATGTCACCCACCTAGGAATACACCTCTAGGAATACTGTAGCCTAGTATTCTCCATAGCACATGCTGTAACTGCGTATTGCTGTAGTGTGAAAAACTAGTTAGGTAGGGGTTCTATTCCGAGAGAGTCACCTGTGTGTGTGTCTCTCTGTCTGCCTGAAACAAGAACAATGCTTTTTAGAGTATGCACACTCTGTACAATTTACATGACTACCTTTGGCAATCCTGCTGATGTCACACACCTAGCAATACACATCTAGGAGTACTGTAATCCAGTATTCTCTGTAGCGCATGCTGTAACTGCATATTGCTGTAGTGTGATAAACTAGTTAGGTAGGGGTTCGATTCCAGGACATTGCAGGTGTGTGTCTGACTGTCAGAGCCTGTGTGGAGGTGGCTGTGTGTTTCTAACCACTGGACATGTTGGGAAGCGGATTTTGTAGTTTTCCTATATGGCTTCCGTCTTACATCACAAAGCCCACCTCATGAGGAGTACAGCTGTCAGTCAGCCACGGGACTGTGTTGGCAAGCTATACCCCTACATCTGGCAAAAGGCCTGGTGTACAAAGTATGCAACACTACTAGTACCCAGAATATGTCCTGAACTCATGTGTCATACACAAACACATTTGCCTAGAATATCTCTCTATGTTGCTAGTACCCTGCACATTGATGACAGATAGTAGGCATGATGTGATTGCAGTGGGCTGCAGAGGACATGCCACCCTGTACAGCAGTACAATAGGCACATAAATGCGGACAATGTACCTTCACTATGTTCCCCACTGGATGCCTGCAACATATGTGCTGTCATCAAATGTGATCCACAGAGGCCATACAATGCCATACACATGTGCCCTGAATGGACCGATGCCACTGACAGCAGAGAATACCTGTATCATTCTATCAATGCAGGTGCATGTTCAACCTGCTGATTATGAGCAGGTTCTGCCACACCAGGCCAGAATTGGCATATCGGAGGAGGATAACAGTCTGTGTACACAACATGTGCCGGCCAAACCAAGTACACTTGTACATGTCACTGTACATTATTGTGGGACATGCACATCCCAGGCAATGTCCATGTCAAGGACTATCAAACACAGACATGCCATGCATTGCAAAGCTATAGCCATACACAATGATATCCAGGATGTCAGGGAAGTTCATACAATACCCATCTGTGTGGGACATTGCAGACACTACAGCCCTGTACCACACTGCAGACCATTGTCTGGTGGCGTGATGCCAAAGATTACCCCTCACCCAGCCTTGTACACCCATCTTGCACATTCAACCACTACAAATGCATGAAGCAATGCACACATGCATGTCAGTACTGGCACTTTGTGCTGCATGTGGGATATGATGCTCCCAACAACAGTCACTCCCAGTATAACTCCCATTGGCATACCAACAGATGTCAAACACGTTCACATGCCCTAGCCCACAGACCCTCCGGATATCCCCTATGGTGCATGTAGTACCTGTGCATTACTGCAGTATGGCAAACTATGTAGTTAGGGTGTGTATTTGTGGGCCTGGCAAAGAGTGTCAATGTGAGTCCATTAGAGAATGTGGTTGTGTTAACAATGACATCCATTCATGTGGACAGCCATGTGTGCTACACCTAATGTATGTCTACTATATCTCTCTGTTGCAGATGTCGCTCACCAACACACATATGTGTTCCTACAGTACAGCAACATGTCATCTTTGTGGCACATGGAGTAACTGCATGCATTTGTAATAGTAATGACTAGTCAGTCAGGAGTCTGACCCCTGTACTGGTAGGTGTGTGACAGACGATGCTTAAGTTTTAGTCTCCAAGCCCTTCTCTGATGTACTTTGCCTATGTCTGTCCCTCCCACACACTCTCTGGTGGATGTGGAGGTGTACACCTGCTCAGCAGCAGCTTGTGCAATGTAAGTGGTGGTCATGATCAGGTGATGGCCTCTGCACCTATTGCAGTCCTCCTCTAGCTGATTGCATGTGGAACAGCTGTGATGATGTTCCCATAGCGTTTTGTATGAAAAACACAGTACAATATCCAAGGACAGCATGTTGGTGTTTGCCCATGAGAGTCGCTGTGAGTGGTACCAGGATCTGATGTATGGAAACGGCATCACAGATGATATCTGGATGTTCCTCAAACAACATACACAGTGGGAATTAGCCTACAGACAGGTGGGTGATGTGCCAGACATGACTACAGCATGTAAGTGTAGCTATGCTTCATTGAGACTACTGCCATATTAACAAGTTTTGTGTGATAATGGCTATTCTGCATGTTTTACAACTGACAAGACAGTGCTCTGTTCATGAGGGACCCTCATCTGTAGGGCCATCTGTGGACTGGTCAGTGTGTGGAACCATTTGTTTCCTGTGTTACTCACTGAACACACATCTGAGAACAGCAGGAGCATAGTATGAGAATTGCAGCCAGTACATGGTGATAGTGATGTGTTACTGCCATTGCATCCCTGACTGGACATATGTCACATGGAACACTGGTATGATGTCTGGGGTTCCAGTGACATGCCAATAATGGGCCACTCTTCATAGCTGCAGTCACATGTCTTCTACACTTTGTACAGATGTCATGCAGTGTATATGCATGTGTTGTGCTCCCTCTGCAAATGTATACCATCTGTTGTGTTGGATTGATGGGTCATATCTATGCATGCTGTTGTAAGTAATCCTGAATGCTGTTGACTATTACTAAGTCATATCTGTGTTTAAACTGCAACACCATAGGCTGTATGGGTTTGGAGGTCCCGGCAGAACCTCCTGTCCCACTTCAGCTGGCCATGGCACTGGGCACCAGCACATCTGGGGCCCAGCCTTGGACCTCCACCTCTGTTGGCTCTGCACCACCTTCTGTTGGTACCGCCACTGAGGATGGGGCCTGTCCCCCTGGGAGCAGGTCCAGACAGGAACATGTCCGCTGTCTTACGGTCCCGGATGAGGTGTATACGGGGCTCAATAAGGGTTTTTGAGGCCAGATACGCCAGCTCAAGGGCAAAGTGTTGCATTTACAGGGTGAGGCTGCCCCTCCTAGACAGCCCCCAGCACTGCCACCTTTGCAGCTGTTTTGGTGCAAGGTGGCTACCCATGGCTGGGGACCTCCGTCCCACTGTTTACATCTGGGGGCTCATGGGCTTGTGAATGCCAAACAATTCCCTGCCTGATGTGTATCCCCCCACATGTGTTATATACCGACCCTGTATGCTGTGCTGTCTGTCATCCTACCCTACCTATCCTCCACGGGCATACCTAGTCTCCTTCCCACACATCCCACTCTCATCCTACGGAAACATAAGGCCAAGCGGTTTCTAGAACAACATTTGCCCCCTACATAGCTGTCCATTTCACACACGTGTCCATTAGATACATGTAACCCTTTTAATATGCATCACAACATACTCCTGTTGTCCTCACCCCAGTTGCTCAGGCGCACTGTCCTAGTATGCACATGACTCCTTAATGTTCCCGGTACACGTGATGCGGATGACCCCATTGTACACACAATACTACCAGTCCCCCTATGGTTACACTATTTACCTTTATCATGATGATGATGTCACACACAGCACCTTGCAAGAGTACTGTTCTCACATAATGATTGGACCGGCACTGTTGTGTT
>NC_056746.1:1400720895-1400750895 GCF_019279795.1 Protopterus annectens
ATTTCCTATGCTGGGCACTGCTTACTCCCATGCAAGTACACTCAGATTTGCATACTGTTTGTTATATATGTTTACTGCAGCTTATTTGTGCTTACTTGTACCTTATTCATTATGACAGTACCACTTTGATTGAATGGATTTGGTTAAAAGTCCCATGCGATACCCAAGTTCACTTTTGCATGTTATTATGTCAGTTTTATAGCAGAACGACATTCATTCCACATGGACAATGATATGTGCTAGAGTTGAACTTGAACCATGAGTGCCTGTTCATTAGACGGATGCTCTAACCACTACACTGCTTCATTTGCATGTATACCCATGGTTCATAGTTACCCGAACACACGCCTCAACACTTCACAAACACAGCAGTCATCCATTCTCCAGTTGGAAAATCCACACCACTACACATGCGCCACTCCCTACCGCTCTAGACCCATCCCGCATGTTGACTCACTCCAAGTATATTCAGATGTTCCAAGCTTAGAGTCCTGAAACATACATTCGATAATAGTCAGGGTGTTCAAATAGTCTTCTGGTTTTTGGTCTGACACTGGGACTGTCCTGTACCTGTTTGAAAGTTGAACTTAGCATGTGGACAAAGTTAGTCCCACTGTTAGCATTCTACCTGTGGTTGGAGATGCAGGCGGTTTGCTCACCTCTGGCCAACTTGATATGACAGCACTAAATAATGCATGTGTTCTGCTGCTGTTTTCCTTCGTATTCGTTATGAATCCTTTATTGTGACAATGTTTGTTCTTTACAGATATATATATATATATATATGTATATATATGTGTATATATATTTATATATATATATATATATATATATATATATATATATATATATATATATATATATATATATATATATATATATATATATATATATATATATATATATATATATATATATATATGTATGTATATAAATGTATCTCTATGTACGCATGCATATACATCTACATGATTATTTACTTTGATCATACTGTTGACTGACTGTGCTGTCTGCTTTGTTTGTGATAACATCAGAGTTAGGTATAACTGCCATGGCTTAGTGGTAAATCACATTGGTTGTGGTGTGTTGGGTCCTGGCGGCGAGCCTTGCCGAGACGGTTTATTGTGTTGGTGGGTAGAACAAGGGCCATTGGACAAAGGGTGGGTACAACACTTTTCAGCAGCTGTTTTCCATTTCACCATATTTGACCGCCACTTCTTGTCACACAACCACCTTCTCCATTCTTACTGTAATACCTTACCCCAGTTCACATTTCAGTGGTATTAGATCGTTATACAGCATAAAATGTCAGAATATGCCCGTATACAGATTCTGTGTCATAAATGGTGTGTGCTGTAGTCAAACTGGCAATGTCTGCTCTTTAGGCGGATGCTCTAACCACTAAACTATTGCTGTGCCGCTTCATTTGCATGTATACCCATGGTTCATAGTTACCCGAACACATGCTGCAACACTTCACTAACACAGCAGTCATCCATTCTCTAGATGGAAAAACACCACGCCACTACACATGCGCCACACCCTACTGCTCCAGACACGTCCCATAAGTTGGCTCACTCCAAGTATATTCAGATGTCCCTAGCTTATAGTCCTGGAACATATGTTCATATAATGGAGTGTTCAAATAGTTTTCTGTTTTTTGGCTCATCCTATTGAAGACTGTGACTGCCCTGTACCTGTTTTAAAGTCAGACCTAGCATGTGGACAAAGATAGTCTCACATTTAGCATCCTACCTGTGGTTGAAGATGTAGGAGGTTTTCTCGCCTCTGGACAGCTTGATATGACAGCACTAAATAATACAGGGGTTCTGCTGCTGTTTTCCTTTGCATTCGTTATGAATGTTTTATTGTGACCATGTTCATTCTTCATGGATATATATATATATATATATATATATGTATATATATATATATATATATATAAATGCATGTAAACCTACATGCTTATTTACATTTCCCATACTGTTGAATGACCGCCACTTACCGCCACGCATACCCGCTTATATCTGCCTGAAAGTGCCTTAATCACCCTATATCCGACTGCCATTATTCTGGGCATCATATAAAATTAGCAGCCCTTGCATGGCTTGGACCCAGGAACAGAAACACCATAGTCACTGGTTTGACTACTAAACCATCCGTGATACATTCTGCATGGATGGTAGTTAGGATATATGACTTTACTACATGCATTCCAGACTACTTGAAACAAATGTGACAGTCGGTTGGTGTACATATGTATAGTACATGTTAATGTTCATATGTTTCTGAGAGACATATGTATACATTTGCAAGTATACATATTTATGAATAGGACACATACTTGACAACTACTTATATGCATGTATGTGTGATGTGTAGCTATGCGAATATAAGTATGTACATTTATAGATATATGACTACATATCTTGTATTATACATGGCTATGTATATGAACACACACATCCGGGAGGGACCTGTACCGTTTGTATACAGGGGTTGTGTGCATCATTACGACGTGGAACCTGGACAGGGTATACAATTTGTGGACATGTACTATTTGGAAGATGGCTATGGGGAAGCTTCTTGGGAACATGTGAAAGGTATATATTCCTGATAACGCACGTGGGGAGACGTGCATCATGGTCAGGTGTTTCATCCCGGGTCGTAGGTTCTGCAGGACCGGGTGGAGGCTGAGCAGGGTTGTGGACAAGTATTTCTAATCTGACTTGTGTCTGGATGTCGACGGGGGTGGACATCGTTTTGTGCCACCAAGTCTAATCGTGAGAACAGACACTTATCTCATGAGGGGTGACCAAAAATTGTGGACGCCGATGAACCCCATTCTTTTGGCTGTATGAAAATGAGGGAGGGTTATGTATGCAAGGGATACCTAGTTTTCAGGCCTGAGGCTACTTAGGGTAACACTGCCTACTAGATGTGGGTAGATGGCACTATGTGCAGATATGGCTGGCCTAAGCTAGCAGCCCGAGTATGGGTGGTTTTGGTGGATGTTCAACAAGGGGGGTGGTGTGCTGTGGAGGCAACAATGGGTATTAACTTATGTATCCAGGTGTGTAGGGGTTGTATGGCTCAGTTCAGGCCAAACCATTTTGTGGTGTCAGCCGGTACCATTTCTGTACATGTGTATCATACATTTTAATGTTCATATGTTTGTGGGATTGTGTTCTGCAATATGATCTGACAGGGTGTATTGAGGATGTGTGTGTATGTTCTTTAGTTTCCTTTTGGATTCTCCCACTGCACCCTCGTACACCTCCAGTTCACCTATTGTACATCTGACCCAGTCTCCCCTTGGCAGATTATTACATTACCCATCAGCCCACCCAAAATCCACATACACACCATCCATCCCTTCTCTGGTTGTTAGCCCATGACACAGACAGCAGTACACATTGCCTACTCTACATATCTCTGGTACCATTACGGTTTTGAGGCCAACCCTAGCATATTTGGTTTCCCACATGCTGTACTTCACACACATAGGTACACGCAAATACTAATCTATCATGACATGTTAGGTTGACCCAGGTTATACCCATTCATTTTTGGGCCATCCAGACAAGGACGACTCTGACCATGAATGGGCAGATATTAAGTGAATGCTCTAACCATTGTGCTAGGCTTAGCAAAGGGCAGCGGCATGCAAACATGCTGCGTTTTGCTTCTACTTGGTATAAAAATCAACACTACAATGAAATACGGACACAGGGTTTTAAATGTCATTGTTTGAGCAATGGGGGCTCAACATTCAGCTACGTGCTTGTGTGTTTACTCCTGTGATTTTATTTTGGTGTTCATGGAACTCTCTTGTATGCTTTGCATACATTTCAGTATCCACAGACACTGACAGGAGTAATTACTATTAGAGGCATGCTGTACTAGTCAGCTTTTTAGGCTGTGAGACTGTAGCTGATATGTTCACGCCTCCATGCAGTGCTTAAACATGCCCCCTGCACTCAAGCACATTTTCTGTGCATGTGGACGGTGCGGCAGCGTGCCTTCATTTATGTGCATATGGTGCTGCTGTGCCATCTCTATGCTGCACACTCGGTGCAAAGCTGACACCATCCTTGCTCCGAGCTACATGAATCCTTGGGAGTGTTTATTGGTATACTCAGTGTAGTCTTTCGCCACACAGCATATGGTAGCAAAGGGAAGCCATGCAAATTCAATATCTCCAGTGATGAAAATGAGATCTTGCTGCAAGACAGGATCATTTTTATCATTCTTGCGGTGACCATGAGTAGCAGGATACAGCTGCAGAAAATAATAGTCAATGGCCAAGACCAAAATCATGAGCAAGTCAGATGCTAAGCCACGATGAAAATGAGAGATGAACACAAGCATGCTACACATCTTACATGTGAGGTTAATGTGATGAGAGGTGGTCTGTTGGCCAAACCTCCATTAAGTGAGCCACAGGAGCTTGTTTGCTGCCACTCAATGAGAACATTCAGGCTCGTTGCTTTCCCACATGGGTGTGTTGGACACAGGTGCTGAGCTGCAGTGTGCCCCAAGAGTCTCCACTGAAGATGCACCATGTGTGTTTCAGTACTGTAGTGGGATGATTATACTTCTGATCTGTGCAGTGTAGTGCAGTGCAGTCAATTTGTGTTTTTCCTGTATTGTAGGAATGCCATGGCTTCATGCATCAAGGACATCTGCACAAGGGAACATGTTTTTCTTTTGCAACACTGTCCAACATGTTTATTATTTCTCCAATTCAAATCAAACATTAGTGATGGGTAATACTCATAGTGCTACTGTGTTTTGGTGTCTTCAAAAGATATGTACTATCTGTCTCTTCCAAAAAATTCCACTGTCTGATGCTATAGATGAGTCTGAGTAAATCAGTGGTAGCAGTGAACAGCTGTCATGGTCAGGTAGTATATTGTTAGTACTGAATATGGGGAATCCACAAACCACATCCCCTAGTCAGGCAGTGGACATGGCTTCTGTGCATGTAGAACCAACATAAGATACATGGAGCATAGGTGGAGGGAGGATTATCAGTGATACACCAAGGCAAGAAAGTATGTCTCCTCCAGTACCACAGTCTTCATTGTCTGCCACTAGCTCCAAATGTAGAGGGAACAATTGTGCTGGTCAGTCAGCTGATACTTCAGGCTGCATGTGATGAACTAGAGGAGAGTATCTCCCATATGTGTGACATTCTGGACATGTTCCATTAACTGTTGGCATATCACAAGTCAGCCTTTGCTCACTGGATAAATACTAGGCATGCATCATGTACATGATCCATCTAGCATTAGTGTTGATGGCCATCAAGGACACGGAAGGCATTGGTCAAGGTCATGCAGCTCCATCAGTTCTACTGCAACATCAAGTGTAGAGCTGTATATGGGCAAAATAGGATGTCTTTGCAGGTGTGGTACTCATGCCAGTGTCATATTGGGTACAGTCCATTGCTCATATTTACACAGCGCACTTACCTATAAGCAAGGCTTTGTTACTGCCTATAAAACTATAAGGAGTGGCAACTCCCATGGATGGGAGCAAAATATGGGATCTTTGTATATCTTCTATAGGTGCCCTGGACCTGTTCAGAAGGCCTAGCCACTGTGCTGCAACATCTGCTGAGACTATGTCCCAGCACACACACACACACACACACACACACACACACACACACACACACACACGCAAAATCCACTGTGGTCAGTCTCTGCTTGGGTATTCAGAGTGTGGTTACAGGTCCACATACATTGTGTTTACTGTAGTTTATTGTCTTTACTCTGGCCCAAAGCTATGTCACAGCTGCTATCAATTGACCAACTTCAACTTGCTTTGTCATCCCCTGCTATTTGGCCCTCCACTGACTTCTCATTTAGCTCATCCTCCACTTCATGGTGCATTAGCAGATGCTCCTCTAGCATACACCATGACTGCTCCAACTGTTTCTTCAGTATTATGTTGTGTAAACTGCAC
This sequence comes from Protopterus annectens, assembly GCF_019279795.1. Taxonomy (NCBI): domain Eukaryota; kingdom Metazoa; phylum Chordata; order Ceratodontiformes; family Protopteridae; genus Protopterus; species Protopterus annectens. The sequence continues at coordinate 1,400,726,869 of NC_056746.1, forward strand.
ATCCTGAGATTAACTTTGCACATGTGCCAGAGTTATACTGTAGGGCACAAAAGCATGCCTTCATCAGGCCAAACACATGCTCCACTATAACTTTGGTTTATGACAGGACATAGTTGTATCCATTTGATGCCATGGTGTGTGTATTTGTCATTAATATTACTAACTATGGCTCTAGGGCATAGCTGGAATCCCCAAAAAGGTGACTTCTTGAAAGTCACCACTAAACAATATTGATACAAGGCACATGTATGCCATATGCCAGATTCATGGGTTCTGTCTGGGTGGACTGCAGGCAAATTGTTAATAATACTTTTATGCTTTACAGACCATCTGCCATTTGATCGAATGGTAATGTTTGCAATTCCCATACTAGGTGTAGTCTGTTTCTTCAAGTATCCCTGTAACATGGGTTGTATCTTAAAAGTCCCACATGACGTTTGCTCTCTCTTGTATGGTGTGCGTTCCCAATTCTGACTTGCTCAACAAAATAAATGATTAACTGCACACATTTTCCAGGAGTAAACACATTGCTGATTAGCATAGGCCACTCCCCTGGAATGCCTCATGAACATTTACAGTAGACCACAGAGACAGCTCATCATGGTGCAGTACCATGGTACGGCTGTCTTTAAATCACAAGTGGTTACCCCATGATGTACACCAGGCCTACACCATGTGACATAGCTCTCAACCAATCAGGGACGGATCTTAACCGAATTAGGGACACATAAAAAAATAATAATCAGAGACAATCAGAGACACTTTTAAACTATTAATGCTATTAACTTGAGACATTGAAAAAAATAAGATAATGTGAAGTAATATTCATTAATACTCATCTTCTGAAGTAAAAGAAATCTATATCTCTAATTACTAACATTATTTATTAAGTAGAATTCACCACCTTCTCTCCAAAATTTTCCATTTTTTGTCAGGATTAAGAGAGACAGAGCCAACATTTGAGTCAAAATTCATGGGAGTCCTGAAAATCAGGGATGTCCCTCAAAATCAGGGATGTTTGAAAGGTATAACTTGTGGTAAGCTTTCTGAATCTAACCCAATGTGTATTATAACTTTTATGGAAAGTCTACTTAATGATTATGGAGTTATCAAATGAAACAGATGAAAATGTGCTCTTTTACAACTGCATAGCTGTTGAAAAAAATCTATGATGACCTCAAACTGTATACCTAATTTCTGAACTGAGAAGGCTTTCAAAAATATAGTTGTAATTTCAGGTCTTTCATGCTATTAGCCTGATATATACCAGGCACAAAATGTAATATATGCTCCATACTTTTCAGACACTCGTGTAAATTCTTGCATCCTTCCTTCTCCTATACCATGACAGATACCAAGTAACAGACTGGTTCTGGTAGGTCCTCTCTGCACTGAGAAAGGTCAGGCCATTTCCATTTATTAGTAGGTTAAGACTTCTTAGAGTAATTGACAACTGCAGATACTGCTTTACATTTGAATCTTCTGAAACAAGGAAAATCTAAGTTCACCAAAGAAATTATTTGCTCCCATTCTGCAAAATGATTTGCTGCAAAGAACATTTCAACAGATAATCAGTCTCAATGAACTATTTAACCTCACTGTAAAGTATTGTCAAGAAACTTCATTATTTGGGCATTGAATGATTTTATATGAGGTAGTACCAGCACTAGCACTGTTTATCTTTGTGATTCTAATCATCCTACAAAATATCACATCCAAAAGATCAGAAGTTTTTTTTTTTGTCAAAGTACATTGATTTTCCAATACAGCAGCCACGTTATTCAACAAAACTTCACAATAAGAGAAGAATTAAGTGATATGAATCAGAAGTGCATTTAGCATGATATGAGTGGAAAAATTATGTATGAAAAATACATATAAGATTATAACACTATAATTAGAGTATAATTAGCATGCTTACAGATTATAATTCAACTGATAATTGCTTCTAAATGCCTTTGTATATGTTTGATGAAAGATGTTTAAAGATGGACTAGGAATATATAAAACTATTTCTTAGCTAACGGGAACTGATCTTAAGTGTCTTCGGAGAATGATCATAGAAAGTCTTCAACATATTTAGGTTGTTAAAAAAGGCAGAATGTAGAGGCTTGTATGAGGTATTCATCTATCTATCTACCTAGCTATCTATTTTCTGTAACTTGCAATATTGCATATTTATATATTTATAGCTATAGATAAGTAAATATATATGGATATGGATGTAGGTACAGATATAGCTACAGATGATGGTTTATCTGTATATATGAGTGTCTCATTAAATTTCAAACATTCATAAAACTGAACATTCGAAATGTCATCACTTTAGATTCACTCTAAAGTGATCGAAAATATATAAAAAATGAAAAATATTGTGGGTAACTCAATAAACCCTACACGGAGTGATTCTCAATGTAGGAATAATGTTAAGGCTTGAACATGGAATATGGCCACTAAGCAATCCAGGAAACAAGGCTAGGGGCATGTGTGAAGATATGTGAGGGCTGCCAGCCTAGCTAGAAAGGATTTTGTAGATAATTCTGTTATTTGTAAATATTAATGTAAGCCACATGCTTGTTCTCTTTGTTAAATGTTGAACTTCGAAACTATAATCACATTGCACTCTGCTGGAGGAAAGCTGATAAGTCAAGCATTGTGCAATTGTTTGATCTCAAAACTTGGAGCCGAGATGTCTGGATGAAGTAACTATTGCTATTGTTTTGACACCAGAGTTAATTGCTAGAATTTTCACGTATAATGTATTTTATTGCTGTAGCTTCCTGACCAGGTGCAAGATCAAAATGGCAGCTAAACTCTGAGTTTCTATTAGCCTGCAAACCAGAGGAAAAAATGATGTTATCTGAAATAAGTCAGTAGTACTGTGCTATCAATTTAAGGGCAGAGAGCCTCAGAGCATTTTGGCATTTGTCTTCAGAACATCCAACTCACCGGTACTCTGCTTTGCTCTATATGTAAGCTTATTTTTAGAACTGTGATTGCTCTTAGAAATAGCTAGGAAATATGAAGATTAGACTAGTTCTTTTCTGTATTGATGTCAGAACTTTTCTACTGTATTATTTTAACATTTCTCTGTGATCTCTGAAGTCTTGAATAGCACTGTGTAGTAAGAAATATTGTCTTGTGTTCTTATTATCTATTATTAAATATTTTTAAACCTTTCAACTGTGACTGTTTTATGTAGAGATAATTTAATGTCTAGAGTACATTGCATGTATATAGTGATACTGTCCAAGCCACCCCAAATAAGCCTTGCTGTTCATCATACTTGCCATTTGGATAATAATATTGCACAGTAATAATCGGGCACCCTTTGATAAGGACCTTATTAGTAGCTGATATTAGTGGTTGGTGGCAAGTGGTACTACCGTATAGTCTGGGCAGAAGGGGCATAGCTTTAAAACCTGTGCCAGCCTTCCCCAGGAGTGTATGTGTGTTTGTATATAACTCATATCCCAAAGTGTGAGTGTGTCAGCTACTTGGGCAGGGACAAGAAGCACTGGTTGAACAGAGAGGGTGCTGGAGGTTTTAGCTTGACCACTAGGCTGAGATCTGGACCCTATAACTGTGCCAGAGGGAAGTCTTATTGGGGATCTGGAGAGAAAGGGAGAAACCAGCCCCAGTCTGAGTGTGATCTCTGTGTGCTCTTAAGGGAAATTGTACTTTACTGTATGTGTATTTGCTATCCTTCCCAATGTGGACACCCCTCACTGGTGTAAGTAGTGAGGATTGACCTCCTTGATTGCTGGGCTAGTGCACAGGTGTCACATATTAATTGTTTGGCAGTGGTGAGATATCCGCATCGCATATTAATTGGTTGGCACATAGTAATTGGCTTGTACTGGTGTGGATAGTGAATTCCTGTAGCTTGTGTACAGTGATCACTGAAGGTGATTTTGTACTGTAAATCTGCCATACAGTGAATATTCAGAGTTCAGATCACAATTGTTTTATTTCTTTTGTGAGCTTAGTTAGTCAGGGAGAGCAGGCAAGCATGTCATCAGAGGAGTATGGAAAACTAACAAGGAGCCAGTTGGCTGATATGTGCCAGGCTAAAGGACTGGATCAGGGAAACCTGACTAAGGCAGACATGATTGCAGCTTTGGTTGCAGCTGCATCAGAAAACAGCAACCAGGAGGATGATCATACTGATTGTGGAAATATACAACACTCAGGGAATGCACAGTTCAACCTTTGTGCAGAGGACTTAAAAATCCATCTGGAGCTAAAGAGACTTGAGTTGGAGGCCAGGTGTTTGGAAATGGAAGCTGTGGAAAAGGATTGGCAGAGGCGGCACAAAAAAGAGATGCTGACTCTTCACCAAAGTCAGGGAGGTAATTGGGAAGGGAGTAACTGGATCCCAGAAGCACAAAAGGTCAGTACATTTCTTCTGCAGTTTACAGAGGGGGATAATTTTGATACTTTTGTTCATATGTTTGAGAGGGTATGTAAACAGTATCATGTTGACCAAAGGTGCTGGGTATGGTTCCTCACCCCCTTACTCCATGTTAAAGCTGTAACTGTGCTATCTAAATTAACTGGTTGTGAATGTTTTGATTATACTGCTGTTAGGAATTGCTTGTTAGAATTTTTTAAGCTAACACCTGAAACTTATAGGAAAAAGTTTCGTAAGCATAGACGCAAGGCAGATGAAAGTGTGTGTGAATATGCTGCTGAACTGAACACTTATTTTCATATGTTGATGAGCGGATATCAGGTCACCACTTTTGAATGACCAGCAAACCTTTTGGTGAGGGAACAAGCCCTTAGCACTTTGCCTGAGGACATGATGATCTGGTTAGCTGATAGACAATATGCTACTTCAGAGGAGATGGGGAAAAAGGGAGACCCATACCTAGCAAGCAGGGCATTCCTGCACAGGAAAGGGACCCCGAGTACTGCTCATGGGTCTAAAGGAACCCATGGTGGGCAACCCAGACTGCCCCAACAGAATCTGCCAGTAGCAGGGGAAGCCACTAATCCAGGTATACGTCCAGGACCGAAGGTTACATTTTTGAATGCAACCAGTGGGGCCATGTGGCATACAGATGTCCACGGAGGCAAGGTGGGGAACAAAAGGTGAGAAAGGCAGTAAGTGGGAAAGACAAAATGCCAACAGCAGGTTGTCTTGAGACAACAAGGGTACCAAACTACCACAAGTGGTTATATCCTACCCTATCATAGTGAATGGCAAAGAGGCCATTGCTAAGACAGACGCAGCCTCTGACATAACCATTGTGAAGCCTGCAATGGTTACAGAGGAGCACTATTTGCTTGGGTTATCTGCTCCAGTCAGAGCTTTAGGAGGGATCCCATTCCAAATAATTTTGGCTAGGGTTCACCTTGACTGGGAGGGTGGAAAAGGAAGCCAGAAAGTAGATGTGTTTGAGGATATCCCTGTAGATATATACTGATAGGAAATGATTTTGATAATGCAGTACCATGTGTTTGTGCAGTTACACACAGTCAGGCTTGGAGACAACATGTAGGTCTGATAGCCTGGGGGAGACCCAGACAGACAACATACTTGCAGCCAGGACTGATGAGGTGGGTACCTTAGGGAGGGAGCCAATCTGTAGCAGAGAGACTGAGAGTGAGCCACAGCTGCTTGTGGGTGCTGATGTTCTCTTGGACAGAGGGACGGCAAGGGTAGAGGTGAGTAGTAGTACCCAGGCTGACAGTGAGGCACCACTGTCAGAGGATGCCAGACTTCCTGTGGAAGGGGAACTAGGAAGGGTTACAAAGAAAGAGTTGAGACAGGCTCAGCTCTCAGACCCTACATTGCAAGGCCTGAGGTAGGTGGCTAATGAGGCACCTGATTCTGAAGGGAAGGGGGAATCTGTATACTGGAACAAAGGGTTACTGTATAGAGAGTGGACCCCTGAGAGAGGGCTAGAAGGTGAGAGAATACAGCGGTTTGTAGTGCCTAGAGCCTACCATCTGGTGCTTCTAGTCATAGCCGATGATATTCCCTTTGCAGGTCATATGGGCATATAATGTACAAAGAGACATATTATGCAGAACTTCTATTGGCCAGGAATTTCCAGAGATGTAACTGGGTACTACAAGACCTGTGAGCAGTGCCAAAAGGTAGGCAAGGCAGGGAACAAGGTGATAGCTCCTTTGATGCCTTTGCTTGTGATTGAGGAGCCATTTCAGAAGGTAGCTATGGATATTGTGGGGCCTCTGAGTACCCCAAGTTTCACAGGGAAAATGTATATCCCAGTGATAGTAGATTATGCTACAAGATACCATGAGGCAGTGGCTTTGTCATCTATTGAGGCAGAAAAGGTGGCAAATGCTTTGTTAGAGATTTTCAGCAGGGAAGGTTTCTCAAAAGAAATGCTGATTGACAGAGGTGTCAATTTCATTTCAGAGATGATGGCTTGTTTGTGGAAGCACTGTGGGCTGAAGCACCTGAAGACCACCCCATACCAACCACAGACTAATGGTCTTGTTGAGAGGTTAAACTCTACACTTAAGTCCATGCTATGGGCATTTGCAGACAGGTTTAAGAGGGAGTGGGATAACTATTTGCCCCATCTGTTGTTTGCTTACAGAGTGGTTCCCCAGGAATCCACAGTTTTTTTCACCCTTTGAGTTGTTGTATGGGCATAGGGTGAGGAGAACTCTGGATTTAATTTGTGATGACTGGGAAGGTGAGTGTGAACCTCACAAGGAGTCTGTTATGGCATATGTCCTAAACCTCAGGACAAGGCTCAAGGAACTCATGGGTTTGGCCCAGGAGAACCTGGCAAAAGCTCAACAACAGAAAAAGGTATGGTATGACAGGAATGCTTGAGCTAGAGAGTATGCTGTAGGGCACAGGTAATGATTCTCATTCCTGTCAGACACAACAAGCAGCAAGCAGCTTGGGAGGGACCTTACAAGGTGGTAAGAAAGGTAAGTGATGTTAACTACATGGTGGCACTGCTAGGCAGGAGGCATAGGCATAAATTGTAAAATGTTAACATGATGAAACCTTACCATGATAGGGAGGCCCTTGTGTTGAGTATTTGCAGTTGCTTGAGGGAGGAGTCTGAGGGAGATCTGGTGACTGATCTCCTCAGTGAGGCTCAGACTGACACCTCAGTGGAAGGGGTAGCAATGTCCCAGCAACTATCTCCAATCCAGGTTTGAGAAATCCGAGCAGTGTTACAGGAGTTCAGGGATATGTTCACTGGGAAAGCAGGGTGCACCCACCTGGTGCAGCACCAGGTGGATACAGGACCCCAAAGGCCTATTAGGCAGGCCCCTTATATGGTGCCTGAGAGAGTCAAACAGACTCTGAGGGAGGAGATATGGGAAATTTTGGAACTAAGAGTAATTCAAGAGTCCAACAGTCCCTGGGCCTCTCCAGTGGCACTGGCACAAAAGAAAGATGGCAGCACCGGATTCTGTGTTGACTACAGGAAATTAAGTAGTCACACAGAGTTAGATGCTTACCCCATGCCTAGGACAGATGAAGCCCTAGAGCAGCTGGGTGGGGCTAAGTATCTTACCACCATTGATCTTACTAGAGTTACTGTCAGGTGTCCTTGTCTCCCAGCGCTAGAGAGAGGTCAGCCTTTGTGACTTCTTTTGGCTTGTATGAGATCACAAAGATGCCCTTTGGGATGAAAAATGCCCCAGCAACTTTCCAGTAGCTGGTAGATCATATCTTAGCAGGAGCAAGAGGGCTTGCCCTTGCCTACCTAGATGATATTGCCATCTACAGCCATTCCTGGCAAGAGCACCTTCAGCATGTCAAGGAGGTGCTGGACAGACTACAGATGACAGGGTTGACCCTTAAGCCCAGCAAATGTCAGGTGGGTATGGTAAAGGTCTCCTACCTGGGACATAGAGTAGGGAGTGGTAAGATCAAGCCAGAACCTTCTAAAGTGGAATCCATTCAGGCATGGCCTGCACCGGTTACCAAAAAGCAGGTGAGGGCATTCTTAGGGATAGCAGGGTATTACAGAAAGTTCTTCCCCAGTTATAGTACCATAGCTGCTCCTCTCACAGATCTGACAAGGAAGAACTGGCCAGATAAGGTAGTGTGGACCCCAGCATGTGAGCAGGCATTCCAGAAGCTTAAAGAAGTTTTGGGAGGACCCCCTGTGTTAGTCAGTTAATTTTACAGTAAATAATTTGTTATGCAGGTGGATGCTTCAAACTAGGAGGTGGGGAATGTACTTAGCCAGATTTCTTCAGAGGGAGAAGAGCACCCAGTAGTTTATCTCCTTCATAGGCTCCAATCCAGGGAGGAATGCTATGCAGCTATAGAAAAGGAATGCCTACCCATAGTGTGGGCACTGCAGAAACTTCAGCCTTATCTGTATGGAAGAAAATTTACTGTAGATACAGACCACAATCCCCTAACATGGTTACACAGAGCCAGCCAGCAAAATGCCAAGTTGCTAAGATGGAGCCTAGGGTTGCAAGCATATGATATGTCAGTGCAGCACTGCAGTGTGATTAGCAATGCCAATGCAAATAGGCTCTCAAGACAGGGAATGGGGAAAAGTATACTCAGATAGACCTAACCCACTCAAGCAACGTTTCTCAAGGGCCACTTGAAAGACTGGTTTGAGTTCTCCAGGGGGGGGGGGTATGTGAAGATATGTGAAGGCTGCCAGCCTAAATAGATAGGATTTTGGAGATAATTATGTCATTTGTAAATATTAATGTAAGCCACATGCTTGTTCTCTTCTGAACTTCAAAAATGTAACCACATTGCACTCTGGAGGAAAGCTGATAAGTCAAGTATTGTATAATTGTTTGATCTCAAAACTCGGAGGCGAGATGTCTGGATGAATGAATTCTTGCTATTGTTTCGAGACCAGAGTTAATTGCTAGAATTTGTATGCATAATGTCTTTTATTGCTGTAGCTTCCTGAACAGGTGGAAGATCAAAAGGGCTGCTAAACTCTGAGTTTCTGTTTGCCTGCGAACCAGAGAAAAAATGATTTAATCTGCAATGAGTCAGTAGTACTGTGCTATTAATTTAAGGACAGAGAGACTCAGAGCATTTTGGCATTTGTCTTCAGAACATCCAACTCACAAGTACTCTGCTTTGGTTTATACCTAAGTTTATTTTTAGAACTGTAATTGTTCTTAGAAATAGCTAGGAAATAGGAAGATTAGACTAGTTGTTTCTGTATTGATGTCAGAACTTTTCTACTGTATTATTTTAAGGATTTCTCTGTGATCTCTGAACTCTTGACTAGCACTGTGTAGTAAGAAGTATTGTCTTTTGTTCTTATTATTTATTGTTAAATATTTTTAAACATTTAAACTGTGGTTGTTATATGTAGAGATAATTTAAGCTCCAGAGTACATTGCATGTATATAGTGATACTGTCCAAGCCACCCCAAATAAGCCTTGCTGTTTATCTCACTTACCATTTGGATAATAATATTGCACAGTAATAATCGAACATCCTCTGATAAGGGCCTTATTAGTAACTGATATTAGTGGTTGGTGGCAAGTGGTACTACAGTATATTCTGTGCAGAAGGGGCATAGCTGGAGAACCTGTGCCAGCCTTACCCAGGAGTGTCTGTGTGTTTGTATATAACTCATATCCCAAAGTGTGTGTGTGTGTGTGTCAGCTACTTGGGCAGGGACACAAAGCACTTGTTGAACAGAGAGGGTGGTGGAGGTCTTAGCTTGACCACTAGGCTGAGATTTGGAATCTATAGCTGGGCCAGGGTGGAGTCTTATTGAGGATCTGGAGAGAAAGGGAGAAACCAGCCACAGACTGATTGTGATCTCTGTGTGCTCTTAAGGGAAATTGTACTTTATTGTGTGTGTATATGTTATCCTTCCCAATGTGGACGCCCCTCACTGGTGTTAGTTTTGAGGATTGATACTCAATGATTGCTGGGCCAGTGCATGGGCATCACAGCGTGCATGAGCTTCCTGACACCGTGCAGACACAGAGGTGTCCGCAGAATGCAAATCACCTCATATGTTAGTGAGAACCATGCAAATGAGGTGATTTTACAATTCAGGAAGCAAAAAGGCACCCATGTACTTGCAGTGTAAGCCTAAAAAAAAGAATGCGGTTTGAAATTGTGTACTGGAGGATAACATTTAAACAGGGGCTGTAACGACCCAAACAAAAGGTTTTATATTATTCGCTAGGTATGCAAATGGCCCCAACTATGGACATTGAATTAAAAAAAATAATGCAATATACAAAAAAAATTAAACTTTTTTTAATACGCATGCCACATTTAAGCAGCATGCAGCAACATGCAAACATGCTATTTTGCAAGAAAAAAATAAATAAAAAGTGTAAAATATGAAATTTAAAGCTACGCAAAGTTATTGCATTATAGTGGCCAGCATGCAGAGTCATACAATGGCAGGTTATAGTGGCTGTTAAGGAGATAGTCTCTGGTGTATTGCAGTATGAAGGGTATACGCAATTAGTTGTATGTAAATGAGCTAAGTTTATTGAATAGCAAAAAGGGCCGCCATGTGCATATGTACTAACTGTGTAAGGGCTAGAACTGTGATAGTGTAGGCAGAAGAAACAGCTGACATGAAAAGGGTGTGTGTCACAGCATGTACAAGCAGACTGGAGCTTAGCGGCATCTGTTTTAGCTCAGCTAACCACAGCTAAGTGAGGGGGGGGGTGTCTGATGTTGTTCAGCTCTTCATAGCCCTGTGGCTCTTGTTTTAGCTGGATAAAGCAAAGCTAGGCATGCCCATGTGCAGGGAAGGGTCTAAACTGCTGAGCATTGTTTACACTAGAGCTGCGGGTTTGCACAGAGCACCATGGGGGCTTAGCAGTGGAAGAGATTGAAAAAAATAAATAAATAAAAGGAAATAGCCTGGAAAAGCCAATCAACTATAAATGACTGTTAAGCCCTCTTCCACTCACACTGGCCCATTTAAACCCCTCAGTAATATAGCTGGCAGGTGGAATGCATGATAGTCAGCCAATCACACAGGCTGCATCTGCAGCACACCACTATAAAGTATGTATACACTCTTCAATCTGATTTTCCAACATACACTGTACCATTGAAGTATACACTTGGGAATTTTAACTGACTAAATGATAGGGGCTGCTGCTGCTTTGCTACATCTGTACATGCTACAGGCCAAAGTCAGTGATGATGATGCTGACAATAGGCCCAGACTGAGGAGGAGAAGAGTGTTCAGACACAGGGTAACCTTTTAGGGGCTACATGAGCTAGAGATAGTAGAGTGCTACAGTGTGGACAGGGTCATACTACAGGAACTCATAGAGCTCTGCTGCCTTTACCTCAAACCCAGAGCCAACAGAGGGGAGTCCATCCCAATGCAAACAAAGGTATGTGTAGCCTTAGGAATACTAGCTAGAGATACTTTCCAAACACCTACAGGGGACATCATGGGGGTCTCACAGGCATCTGCACCCAGGGTACTCCTCCAGTTTCTGGATGTCATGCTAGTACATCCCAGTGAGCACATTTATTTCCCTAGCACCCCTCAGGAGAGGACCAGCAATATGCATCTCTTCTACCATGTAGCACACTACCCAGAGGTACTGGGTGCCATAGACTGCACTCATATGCACATCAAGCACCACACAGTGAGGAGAGTAGAGTCTACATCAACCACAAGGGGTATTACTCCATCAACTGCCAGCTCATGTGCAATGCTCAAGGCATTAGCATCAATGTGTGTGCTGGAAGACCTGGAAATTATCAAATCTCACATCTGGCAGATATCACAGCTGTACCAGGCATTTGCCAGGGGGGACATCCCATATGGCCATCTAGTGGGGCATGCTGGCTATGCACTGGAACTGTGGATGATGCCTTGACATATCTGGTGGGGCTCTGCAGACCTCTTCAGCCACATGTGCACACATGTTCATAATATGTGCCATGCTACACAATATGATCCTGCGGAAACAGCTGAGACAGAAACAGCAGAGAGGAAGGGAAACACAGCCCCCAACCATTGCCAAGGTCCCCATGACACAGGGGGGACTCAGAGGAGGAACCCCCTGAGCCTGTCCCTGTAGACAGACACAGGTGTGCCTAGTATGCCCTGGCCTTGGCAGAGATACAACACATAACTCATAAACTGACAACCTAGGGGACCCAGGGACTGGCACCTCACCCCAACTCACATATGCACAGTAAAAAGGATGCCACCCACATCCCACTACCTGTACCGTACCATGTATAGGCTGTGTACTGTGTTCATCTGACAGAGTCAGCCCTGAAGCACTGTCCTCACAACTGCTGCAGGCTCAAGGTAAGTCACACTTCTTAACAACAAATTAATGGAGTAGTAGACTATGGTAGAATATCTATGGTATTGCTGCATGTATGAAAGGGAATGGAGTGGGCTACCAGGATAGCAGCAGACAACTGACAGTTATGTGAGACAACAGGAAATGTCTGCCAAATACTGGCTGCACCAGAATATGCAGTAGTCCCCAAGGCAGCAAAACTCACTGCAGTATATGTGAGGGACTAACAAATAGCAGGGTCATAGGACAGATGCATGGATGACAATGTTGGAGTCCCATACATACTTCTCAACCTCTTACAGCAAGACATCTGTACAAAGCCATAAAAAATGTATGGCAAAGGCCCAAAAATAGGGACAGTTATAAAATATTGCTCTTACAAACTTAGAAAGTTATATTATAACAGGTCTTGCAGTAGCATTAATTCTCTAAAGAGTAAGAAGTCTGAAACTCAAATGTCTGTCATTATTTTCTAACTTCAGTCTTTAATCTTTTGCCGGTATTTACCCAAGACAACCACAATATTTTGAAAAATAGACCCCAAATATGAGGCAATCGTTTGGACAGTCTGCTGAAATGTGTACAGTTGAGAGATATGCTCCCCTACCCCCAACACACCCATGTTCCCATAGAACTGCATTAACATTTATGTTGGTAAGGTAATAACAGCAGATCACACATTCCTAGGGTTGTCTCAAAAACTTGCTAACTCATTCCATTTCCACAATATGCAGTGATGAAGGTGTTATGTATGTGTGTGGTTAACAGTGTCAGGAAGTAGACAGCACTTACTGGTGGCCGTTGTGGCTTAGTGGTCTAAGTAACGTACTGTGGTCGGCATGGTCCATGGATTGAGATTGGCTGTGCCAACTATTTTGCATGTCAGCTACACCTACGGTAGGAGTTGTACAGACTGTTCAGAAGTCAATATTTGTTACTGCAGGAAAGCTGGACAATGGAGAGACGGGGAGGGCTACACATATGGACAGTACACAGCTCTGGGTAACCTGGATGGTGCTTAGTAGAACAGCAGATTGTGACAAGTCAGTCTAGCAACTGGATATAAAGGCTGCCATGTTACGGTGTCAATGATGACAGCAAGTCATTGGATACCATCCATACCCCTGAAATGACAGGGTATCACAGAATGTCCACACATATGCCTCATATATCTATTCTGCTTGTCATTACATTGCATTTGCCTGGCAAACTATTTGCAAACCAATAAAGGTTCATTTGAAAACATCAATGACAGGCAGTTGAGAAGCAGACGTCATATCCATAAGAAAATACAAGCTAATACAAAACTGTTCTATCAACTGTCTATGTTTGGAAGAGCAATATTAAGACCCCATTCCCTTGTCTTGGCTTGTTTCCATCTGTTATATATGAGCCTGTCCAGATGTCTGTCTGTAAGAGTTTGAGAGCGATGGCCAACATGTAGCCTTATAATAACAGTTCAACACAAATGGTCTGAGGACCACAGCAGATGTATGGGGCACAATGATGGACAACCTGCTAAACGCATACAGTCAGAGGAGTGAAGTCAATAACCCTATATGTGCTTTTATGACTTCTACCCCAGTCACACCATAACTACAAATACATAACAGCAGCAACTGTGGACAAAGCCTGTGACTGGACTACAGAAAGACAAAGAGACACATATAAGGAGAAGGGGAACCACTGGCCAGACAAACATAGAATGTGCACACTAGAACCATCAAAGAAAAATAAAAGCAAAACAAGCAAAACCAAGAAGAGTAGTTCCAGGACCGCAAAATGAAGACAATGATTCGTAAAAAAGGCAGATCCTTTATTCCGTTGCCAAATGATAAAAGTCCAAGGTCAGTAAATGCAGAACAGCAAAATCAGACAAGCGCTTTCGCTTGGGTAATGCCAAGCTTTTTCAAGTCAGAAACAGTTTCCTTCAGTGAGGCGACTGTTTAAATAGAGGTCTTAGTTAGTCACATGTTTGATTACAGCTGAATTTCATTAAAAACAATTGAAAATGTCGTAGGCAAATAGCTAGGCAAATAATTAAAATGTGCATAAATTGAATAGACATCTGCGTTGCTTATACATAACTAGTGGACCAAGTAGATGTTGTGATAGAATTACAAACTTGGATTGTCCAACAAAAAAAACCATGATAAAAATGCAAATAGAAATGTAAATAAAGGTTGTGTATGATCCAAGTGGGTTTAAGATCAGCAATCCTGTATGAAATGAGAGTCCATGTAGTACTGTTTTGTCAGTCTTAAAAATTGATGTTGTGATGCACATAGATGTCACCTGCTTAGTGAGTTGTGGCAAATGTGTAAAATGAGCAAAAAACAGTATTGGGGGTGATGGAAATGTAATGAGACATGCTATAGCCTGGCCCTTCTAAGCTTCAAAACTGAGCCTATGCTAAGTGTGCCGTTTAACCCCGGGGGCCTACCTGCATCTAACCTGAGTTGCCAAACCAGCTCCCTGTATTCCAAGGTTGATTCCCAGTCCCCTCCTCTAATGCTGGGGTTCACTTGTTCAAGAATCATGAAGGACAATTTATATTTGGGACATGTAAGTGAGTGTTTAAAAAAAGCGTTGCTTTCCTTTTTCTTTTCAATGTCGTAAGTGTGTTCGTATAACCTTTTCCTGAATTCCCTCTCGGTTTTACCTACGTAAAAGGCACCACAGGTGGTGCAGAGCCCAATGTAAACAACCCCTTTTGTTCCACATGAAAAGTGACAGGGGGATCTAATACAGGTGTGTCTGGATGTTAGGTAGATGTGGGATTTGTTTATAATGAGAGGACAATGCTTGCAGGCACCACATTTGAAGGTGCCCTTGTTGTTTTGAAAGTTGTGAGTGGTTGTAGTGGGTTTTCTCTCGAAGATGTCTTTGGGGTTTTGCCCCCTCTTCCTCACAAAGTTGGGTTTGTCCGGAATAATGTTCCTGAAGTCGTCATTGCCAGCCAATACAAACCAATATTTGGATACAGTGGCTTCAATTTGTTCAGAGTTGTCAGAAAAAGTGTAAATAAAATTGCCGTCCATTTCTTTGCTCTGTTGTTGCGTGAGATTGGGAATCTGCACTTGCATGCGTCCAAGCAGTGGGGGGTATAAGGAGTCCCTTTTGGCAAGGATTTCATCTTTTAGTGAATTGAGCAAGTTCTCAGGATAGCCTCTTTGGGTAAACATGTCATGTAAATTCTGAGTCTCTTCTAGAAAATCGGAAGATCTGCTGCACATTCTGGATGCTCTTATGAGTTGGCCCTTAGCTATGCCCTTCTTTTGGTAGAAAGGGTGTTGACTCTCATAGTGTAGTAGGGAGTTCGAAAAAGTGGGTTTCCTGTAGACCTTGGAGTGTAATTCCAAAGATTGGGGGTCCCTATAAATAGTAACGTCAAGATAGTGCAGTTCTTCGTGGCTAGTGTTGTGTGTGAAGGTCAGAAAATCCGTGGTGCTGTTAATGTATTCCAGGAAACTCGATAGTTGGTCTTCGGTACCTTTCCAAATGAGGCAGATGTCATCAAGGTATCTACAGTAAAAAGTGAGAAACTGTGCCCAAGTCGTGCCAAAAATGTACTCCTGTTCCCATCTGTGCAGTACCACGTTTGCATAATTGGTGGCACAGGAAGCCCCCATCGCCACTCCTTTTAACTGTTTGAAAAGTTCCCCATTAAAGCAGATGTAGTTGTTATTTAAGACCGTGCTCATCATGTCAAAGATTAAATTAATGAAATTGTTTCCCGAATTCGTTTCTTTGGTAAAAAAATCAGTGAACCAGTCTAATCCTGTAGAATGGGGAATGCTGGAAAAAAGGTCTTTGATGTCAATGGTGACCAAAAAGGAGGAGGGGGGGCAGTTGTAAACAGGGAAAAGTTTCAGAAATTCCCATGAGTCTTTGCACACGTGGGTAAGGGCATGGGTGTGTTGTTTTGTGATGTAGTCAATGAACTTAGCAATAGGCTCAGTCGCACCCCCTGCGCCCGAAACAATAGGTCTAAAGGTCAGCGGGCTGATGCCCTTATGAGTCTTTGGGATTCCGAAGATAACTGGTACAGTTGGTTTGTTAACAAGTAAAAAGTTGTAGAGTTTTTCGTTAATGAATCCCTGTAGCAAGTTGTCATACAAAGAAGATTTAATTTTTGCAAGTGCAATGTTGTATTCATTTCGAGAGATAAAGCAGTATTGGGTGTCATCATACAAAACGTGGTGCATGCTAGCCTCATAAGCAGACTCATACATAAGAACCACACCACCACCTTTATCAGGTTTCATGATTCTAATGTGTTCTTCAAACAGTTTGTTAATGTATTCAAAATCCTCGGTGTTCAGGTTGGTTAAGTGTGGTCTGAGGGGGTTGTCATACATATTACGCAAATCCTGTTCAATTAGTTCCTCATATAACTTAAGGAGTGGGTGGGTGGGGGGATTGAAAGTGCTTTTCCTACACAGTCCTGTAGGTTGCCAAATTTGTCCTTTAAAAAAATGTTTAAGGTTGAGTCCTCTAATGAATAACTTGAGATCAACTAGTAACTGAGCCAAATTTGCTCTGTTAGTAGGGACAAAATGGAATCCTTTGGTGAAAAGGTTGAAAGCTGTATCGTTAACTACCATGTCTGTGTAATTAAAAATAGTGAAATCATTTTTCGTGTGAATGGTACAGTTAGCATGTTTGGTTGTAGTGGTGTTGGTACTAGGCAGGATAGTGTGGCCTATGGGTTCAATGCAGGGACAGGTATCCTTGGAGGGATTTGCTATATCTTGAGTATGGTTTCCTAGAATTGTGACAAATGGAAAATAGCTCCACGACTGCTGAATCATACAACACTGCACTGTATGAGCACGTACACAAATGCATGGAACTTGCCATACCAAATAGAACCAAGACACTCTCCTCCAAAAAAAGGAAGTCAATCTGGTGGTCCCCAGCCATCAATAAACTCTACAACAGAAGGAAGAAACTGTTGCAGAAAAAAATGAATTCACAAGACTGGAAAAATTCCTTTATCAGCCTCAAAAAATGTCGAGATCCCTCATCAAACCCTCTACAGCCAACTATGAAGGTGGAATTGTGGCCCACACTAAAAACAACCACAAGGACTTCTATAGCTATACCAATAACCTCAATGCAATACCCAGATTTGCTCTGAGTTATTGCACAATGGTATCTCCTATACAGAGCCCAAAGATATAGCCAACATACTGGCTGACAGAGCCAGCTATACCCCTCCCCCACAAAGGCCCTATCACAATACCTAAAGAAAGCCCGGTACCCAACATCGCTGTAGCACAGGTAAAAGTTGCATTGTCCAAAACCAAGAGTACAACATCCATGGGACCTGATAATATCCCTGGCTGTGCTCTACATGAGCTACAAAATAAACTGGCACCATACCTGTGTGCCCTGTTCAATCACAGCCTTACCTCAGACTTTGTCCCTAATGAATGGCACACTGCTACAGTCATGCCTCTCCTATTAGTACTAAGGGTGGCCTAATTGTTAAGCTGTTTGCCTTACAAACACAAGGTACAGGGTTTGAATCTCACAAGGGATAATTGGCTAGGCTTAAAATGGCTTGCAAGGGCAATTAGCCTAGTACTAACCTATGAACCTATGAATTTGCTGTTAATAGCAGCCTGCATTTAAAGTGGATTGTTGAGAGACAGCCTTACAAGGCTCTCTGCAAATATATAGAGCTGAGTATATTTTTTGTATTATTCTGTATTATAGAGCTAAATTGTTACTTAGATATCTGTTGTCTTACTGTTCTGCAAATATACAGATATCAGTATATTTTTTTGGTTATAATTTGCACTGTGATTCCTCATATCTATCTCTGTTGAAACTGTCTTCCCCACCCCTTCCCTCATTTTAGTTTCTATAGCTTGTGTGTTAACTCAAGGTTCCCTTAATTTGCTGTTAATAGCAGCCTGCATTTAAAGTGGATTGTTGAGAGACAGCCTTACAAGACTCTCTGCAAATATATAGAGCTGAGTATATTTTTTTGTATTATTCTGTATTATAGAGCTAAATTGTTACTTAGATATCTGTTGTCTTACTGTTCTGCAAATATACAGATATCAGTATATATTGTTTTGGTTATAATTTGCACTGTGATTCCTCATATCTATCTCTGTTGAAACTGTCTTTCCCACCCCCTTCTCTCATTTTAGTTTCTATAGCTTGTGTGTTAACTCAAGGTTCCCTTAATTTGCTGTTAATAGCAGCCTGCATTTAAAGTGGATTGTTGAGAGACAGCCTTACAAGACTCTCTGCAAATATATAGAGCTGAGTATATTTTTTGTATTATTCTGTATTATAGAGCTAAATTGTTACTTAGATATCTGTTGTCTTACTGTTCTGCAAATATACAGATATCAGTATACATTTTTTTGGTTATAATTTGCACTGTGATTCCTCATATCTATCTCTGTTGAAACTGTCTTCCCCACCCCCCTCCCTGTTCTTGGTTGTAGTTTAAATTTGGTGGCTTTTGCGGTGCCCGCCCCACTGTAGATGTGATCTAGGACACTCCCCCAGTCGTATCTCTTTACCGCATTCTACCTAATAAACCCTTTCTGCACTTGCTTTTAGTCCTTTTTAATTTAATTACATTTTTTTTCAAATTGTGTGTGGACTAATATTGCTACATACTCAAGTGTGCCAGCTTGCACTGCGTGTGAATTGTTTTTACTACTGTTTATGCTACTAAAAAAAAAAAAAAAAAAAAAAAAAAATTCTGCTTTTACTGTATTTGTGTTTCTTCCTACTTTATTTTGCTTTTGCGTCCTCTTAAAGGTACTCAGTTGTATTTATTACTGCTTGGTGTAACTCATTCTAAGCCTTTTAGTTTAAGCACTTGGGCTTCAGACCAGTTGTTTTACATTAAGAAGTTTTGTGGTCTGCACTGTAGTGGCAGAACAGGTAGCTTACATCCTTATAAGTTGGGAACTGCTGATTGAGGGCTCAGTGTCTGTTATTGTAAAAGTGTATTAGTTCTGGTTTAAGCACTTAGGCTTCAGGCCAGTTATTTTACATTAAGAAGGTTCGTGGTCTGCACTCATGTGGGAGGAGAGGCTGGACTCTGCCCTTCTGAGCTGGGAATTTCTGGTTAAAGGCTTATAGTGCCTGCATATTTCAACTGTTTCTTACTGAAATTGGTACACCTTGTTTGCTGTAGCATAGACTAGATTCAGGCCTGCTGAATCTAGCTTTGTTTGTATGCTTGTTGTTTGTTTGCTTGTTATTTCCCTGAAATGCCAATACCACCTAAAACGTGGCTTTTCAGTGCTTCTGTGGCTCCCTAGTGATATCTGCATTGCTTACTGTACTTATTTCCTTGTTTCACTTAAAAGAAAGTTACTGTTTGTTGTTTTTGCATTTAAGTTACCTGTAACACATTGCATTTAAGTTACCTGGCATTTGCTCACTAAAGCAATTATATAAGTCAGCACTAAAAAATTAAAAGCACTACACCCTCACAAACTCCCCTTGAGTACCTTGTTCCCCATTGGATCTTTTTTTCAGTTATAAAGGAATCCCCAATACTATTCTAGCATGTCCAAAGGTCAGTTGTCAATCTCCTCTCAGGTCCAGCTGGTGAATCTGGGAATCTTGAGGCAATGTTACAACTGCCTCATGTACACAGACAACCCTCTCCTCCTCCCAACAAATTCCAACACATGTGAGAGATGCAACCATATAGCCAAACTGGAGGCTAAACTCTCTCAACTCAGTACTGACATAACCAGTCAGGAGGAGAAGGAAACCACACTTACTAGAATTCCAGTCTCACATAGACCTACCACGACAGCAAACCAAACACATAAACACACAAAAACATACTCGGAGGCTCTAAATAAAAATCTGCTTAAGCAGCAGAGACCTCCAAAGCAGACACCCAAGCAACCGCTACCCCAAAACAAAACACGTGCAACACATAGCTCACAAAGCCAGTGTGCCTGACAGTCACAGCCCTTAAGGCTAAACAACACACCTGATACACTTGTAACAGGTGTCTCTATCATCAGGCACACTGACGTCCCGCTCACCAGGCTGAACAAGGAGAGGGTCACGGTGAGCAGCCTGTCGGGTGCTAGGATCCGACACATAACACAAGCACTCAGGTCACTCCAAGGCAAGTACAAATATGACTCAGTCATTGTCCATGCTGGTGTGAATGACCTGAGACGTACCTCCCTGTACTACATGAAAAAAGACATAGAGGAGCTCTCCGAGCATGTGGCCCAGGCCAGTATGACCCTGACCTTGAGTAGCATTTTACCCTCACCAAGAATGATGCCACAATATGAAGACAAGATGATCAATTTCAACAATTGGCTTAAGTATCGGTGTCATTCAAAGGGGATCCAATGCCTGTCAGCCTGGGATGACATGCTCAACAAGCCACGATGCTTCACTAGGGACGGCTTGCACCTGTCACCCCTGGGCTTTCGGATATTGGCAAAGGTTCTTGCTACCTCCATAGTGCCTTTTTTAGGCAAGGCTCAAAAGACAAACCCACCTCTATACGTATCACAAGGGATAAGAAGCTAAGAGTAATGCTACTCAATGCCAGAAGTCTAAACCTCAAGATGCACGCACTCTAAACTCTCCTTAGCATGGAGAACATCGATATCTGTGCAGTAACAGATACCTGGTTCAAGGTTCCAGAGAGCACCCCAGCACTACCAGGTTATACCTCACGCCATGCTTTTCGACCCCAAAACTTGGACCGAACCACAAAAGAAGGGGGAGTATCAATATTCGTCAAAGATACCCACACCTCCAAGTTGGTGGCACAGCACGAAGTATCAGAGACTATCCATGTGCAACTAACAGTGGGTAAAACTGCCTTCCAGTTTATAGCCTGCTACAGACCACCCTCCCAAACCCAGGAACCCCACTCGGCCTTCCTGAGAACACTGGAAAATATGAAGGTCTCTCCAAACACCATTATACTGGGCGACTTCAACTACCCAAACATAGACTGGGAGCATTACTCTAGCTCCAACACCCTAGCCCAAAGATTCCTAGAATTTATAAACTCAAATGCTATGGAACAACTTGTTACCACTCCCACAAGAGGGGAAAACATACTGGACCTGATCATCACCAACATGGGGACTCTATGCTCCAGACCAGAAGTGTATCCCTCACTGGTATGATCAGACCATAAACTAATCTCACTGGATATTCACATCCCGACCCCACCTCCTGCCCAGAAAACCACAGTGAAAAACTTCTCTAAAGCAAATTTCACACTCCTTAAAACCGAGGTGGAATCCTTCAAAGCCCCAGGGCCTGTGGAAAATACGGCCCAGACCGCAGAATCCTTTATAAATGCATTCTATGATCACCTTCAGGAATGCATGGATCATGCAATCCCAAATAAAACCAAGACCCAATCCTCCAAAGGCAGATGTCCTGTCTGGTGGACCCCAGCCATAAACAAACTATACAATAGAAGGAGGAAGCTACTAAATGATAGAGCAAAATCCCAAAAAGAGAAGGCATCTCTGATCAGTATTAGCAAAAAACTACGTGCACTCATAAAATCGTCTAAGGCCAGCTTTGAGAGAAAAATTGCACAGGACCCTAAGGATAATCACAAGGCTTTCTTTAGTTATGTTAGGAACCTGGGTGGGAATTCCCAGATATGCTCAGAATTAGTCCAAAATGACAAAAAAATACACCAAACCCACAGACATTGCCAACATCCTAGCTG
Source organism: Protopterus annectens (assembly GCF_019279795.1). Classification (NCBI taxonomy): domain Eukaryota; kingdom Metazoa; phylum Chordata; order Ceratodontiformes; family Protopteridae; genus Protopterus; species Protopterus annectens. Next base: position 1,400,748,849 of record NC_056746.1, read on the forward strand.
ACAGGTTCAGAGCAAACTTCTCCCCCCCTCCCCACCAAAAGGGCAAATATCTATCCCAGCAGAGTGCTGCCCCCCTGACATTTCAGATGCTCAGGTAAGAGCCGTCCTCTCCAAAGCAAAAAACACAGCATCAATGGGACCAGACGGTGTCCCGGGCTGTGTCCTACATGAACTCCAAGAAGAGCTAAACCCAAACATAAAACTACAATCTCAGCCTTACTACAGGATATGTACCCAAAGAGTGGCGTACAGCAACAGTGGTCCCTCTCCACAAAGGTGGTGCCTCAACGGATCCTGAAAACTATCGCCCCATAAGCCTGAATAGCTTGGTCTGCAAAGCTATGGAAAGGATCATCTTGGACCTCATAAATAAAGATATTGGGGACCTACAGACACTGGATCCTACCCAGTTTGGCTTTGTTAAGGGCAGATCCTGCCTCTTAAACCTGGTTGATTTCTTTGAAACAGTCACCAAGGCCATTGATGAGTGGAAGGTGGTCCACACAGCCTACCTGGACCTCGAAAAAGCCTTTGATACAATACCCCACTCGGGCATTATAGATAAGCTCACCAGCTTAAATATAAACCCCTATGTCACTAGATGGGTTGCAAACTGGCTCAAGGACAGAACCCATATGGTTAGAATTGCTGGAGCCATGTCAGACTCCAAACCAGTTACAAGTGGTGTCCCACAAGGCTCAGTCCTGGGACCTCTCTTGTTCGGTATATATTTCTCGGAGGTACAGGCCAACACGGAAGGACTGTGGCTGACCAAGTTCGCAGATGACTGCAAACTGGGCGCCATAATAGACTCTCCAGCCGACACAAGCATCCTCCAAAAGGGCCTCATAGAAACAGACAGCTGGTGCCAGAGCCATGGCCTCAAGCTAAACTCCAAAAAGTGTATAGTCATCCCCTTTGGCAAAAACAAAGTGCCCACAAATTACCACATAGTTGGTAATCCATTAAGTACAGAAGAAGTAATTAGGGACCTGGGTACCCAAGTTGATAGCAGTCTCTCATTTGACAACCACGTGACCAAAGTGGTTAGAAAAACATTTTATATAACCCACCTAATCATGAAGGGATTCACATCTAGATCAGGGGAGGTCATCGTGCCTCTTTACTCATCCCTCATCAGGCCCATAATTGAGTACAATGCCCCTTTTGGGATGTACCTTACCAGACACCTGCAGCAGCTGGAAAGACCCCAAAAGTACCTCACCAAGAGGATCAAAGGGCTCAAACAGATGCCATATGCTGCCCGGTTAAAGAAACTCCAGCTCTACTCAGTGGCATACCGCCTGTTCAGGGGCGATATGTGCCTGACGTATAAAGCCATGTCCAACCCGGAATTAATGGACATGCTGCACCTCAGAAAATCCAAATCCCATTGAGCTACGTGCTTGAGAGACTTGAACCTCAGCACTGAAATAAATAGGACATGCTGGAGGGACAGATTCATAACCCTGAGGCTCCCTTCACTCTGGAATAAAATCCCAGTCCAGGTTAGGCAGAGTCCCTGATTGACTCTCTTCAAGAGGAATCTTGATGACTGGATGGGAGATCGTAGGTTTAACCCGGGTATCACTTCTATGTCACTGTTAGACAAAGACACAGTATACTAACCTTGAAAAAGGGCATAGCAAAATTAATTTAAAACGGGTGATGAAAGCCAAACACATTTTGGCTAGGCTTATAAATGCCCTAGGGCAGATAGCCTAGTATGAACCTATAAAGGGGAGAGACTACAGACCCCGGGAGCTATTACCCCATTAGCCTGATGAGTCTGGTATGTAAAGCTATGGAGTGCATCATCATGGACCTGCTTAACAAAGATATAGGCAATCTCCAAACTCTTGACCCCACGTAGTTTGTCTTTGTCAAAGGGAGATCCTGCCTGCTGAACCTAGTTGACTTCTTTGAGACAGTCAGCAAGGCTGTGGATGAGGGTAAGGCAGTGCATACAGCCTACCTCAACCTGGCCAAGGCCTTTGATATCATTCTCCACTCAGGTATCTTTGATAAACTCACCAAACAAGGCATC
>NC_056746.1:1400755895-1400773395 GCF_019279795.1 Protopterus annectens
AATTTACCAGAAAACCACAATGTTATGACAAATGGAACAACAATATGTGGCAAACATCAGGACATTCTGCTGAAATATGTAGAAGTGAGAGGTATGGCTACCATCTGTACCACCCTGCAGGTTGCAGTCCATGTTTGGCCAGGTGTGACCTGTGACAACAATTCAAACAATACAGAGGACCACAGAGTGTAGGACAACAAACATTTCCTAAAGTTGTCTACTAGTTGCATAAAGCAGTTATTGCACATCAGAAATGCCTTAATATTATGAGAAATAGTGTATGCTAAGGTAATGTCACACAAAGAAGCTGTCATATTAGCAAACCAAAGGAAGTCCTGTATGTTGCACTTGCCGTGGATATTGTAGGTCCTGCCAACTGTCACAGTACAACAAGATGTGTCCCACAGTCCACATGTGATGAGGAGGCAACTACAATCTGTGTTGCCTATGTGTGTGCAATATGTAGATATGTGGAGGCTCTGTGAGTAGCTGCTGCCTCCAATGACCCACATGTATCTAGGCATGAATGCTAACTGCCACCACCCACATATGTAGGTACTGCCTAAGGCTGTTTCAACTGTAAGTAGTGTGTTGTCTGTCATTGATCCGCAAACTGCTATAAACACACTACAATGGGGTCATACAGTGGGTATGAAATGGTGCCAAGGTCCTAGCCTCAAGCTGAATGCAGACAACAGTAGCAGCATACCATATGGCAAGGACATGGCATCACTATTTCCCACATCAATGCAATCCCATAAACACACAAACTGCAGTGACAGACCTGGGTACTCAGGATGATAACACTGTCCCATTCAGGCAACAAGTAGTGGCAGTGGTCAGAAAAGGCTAGTACATAGTTCACCACATAGTTACAGGGACTGCATCCAGACAGAAGGTGGACATTACCTCAGTATAGTCCTCAGTCAGTACAACAATACATTATCAGCATGGCTTTTCTGCTATGTTCCTATGCAGACATCTGTGTTAACACCCACAAAGGTTAACCATGGCCTTCAACACCTGTTCCACACAGACAGCCTCAAATCAGTACTGCCCCAATGGGTATCAACCAGGTTGTCCACAGATGGGCTGTGGCATGCGTAGATGGCAATGTTGTGCAAAGCCCTTCAACAGCTACTCCATATAGAGAGAGTATAACTCTATGTGCATTACCAGCATGACAAGTCTGAATTGCATATGACACAGCAAAAAAACTGATGGAGAGACAGTTTTCTCACCAAGAGGCTGTCCTGTCTCATGAATGCACTACCCAAACATGTCAAACACAGTACCATGCAGACCCTCATCAACTGCTTCAAGGTTGAGTGGATGGGAAAAAAAATCTGTCCCAGGAGTCCAACCTGTGTCCAGCAATGCCATGGGCACCAGATGCTGAACAGTGAATCTGTTGGGGGTGAAGTAAGGGATCCAGGTCGAGTAGTCTAGTAACTTCCTCTGTAACTCTGATCCTGGTATTTTAAAGAACACCTAAGCTAAGGGAGGGTACTGTCCTCACCACAATGTGACAGGCCATGGGCACGTGGTCCTGGGTGGTCCCCTGAGGGACACAGACCCAGCAGACTCCGGTCACCATCAGGAAGTAGTACCATATCTGTGCCTGCTAAATGGTGCACAGTGACGGTTTTCCGACTCCACAAGGGGGGAGCCACCACGGACCCCGGGAACTACTGCCCCATTAGCCTGATGAGCCTGGTCTGCAAGGCCATGGAACGTATCATCATGGAACTTATAAACAAAGACATTGGTAATCTCCAAACTCTGGACTCCACCCAGTTCAGGTTTGTAAAAGGCAGATCATGTCTCCTAAACATGATAGACTTCTTTCAAACAGTCAACAAAGCCATAGACAAGGGTAAGGTGGTTCAGAAAGCCTATCTAGATCTTGCCAAGGCTTTTGACACCATCCCCCACTCTGAAATTATAGATAAACTCACTAAACTGGGTATAAATCCCTACGTCACAAGAAGGGTTGCCAACTGACTCACTGATATAACCCACACTGTGAAAGTAGCAGACTCCAACTCCGACTTCAGACCAGTGACAAGTGTACTACCACAGGGTTTAGTCCTGGGTCCTCTCCTGTTTGGTATCTACTTCTCTGAAGTACAGGCTGACACAGAAGGTCTTTGGCTAATGAAGTTTGCAGATAACTGCAAACTAGGAGCCATAATCGAAACACCTAATGATGTGGACAGCCTACAAAAGGGCCTCACTGAGACAGATGCCTGGTGTCAAAGCCATGGCCTCAAGCTCAATGCCAAAAAGTGCATTGTCATCCCGTTTGGTAAAACCTCTGTACCCATGAACTAGAACATAGGTGGTAGTATACTTAACACCAAACGTGCGATAAGAGACCTTGGGACACAGGTGGACAGTAGTCTCTCCTTTCATAATCACATCACCACAGTAGTCAGGAAATCCTTCTACGTGGCACACCTCATCACAAAAGGTTTCTCATCCAGAAAAAAAGAGGTCATTGTTCCCCTACTCATCACTCATTAGACCCATTATAGAGTACAACGGCCCTTTTGGTATGTACCTCACAAGACATCTACAACAACTGGAAAGGCCACAGAAATACCTCACAAAGAGGATTACCGGCCTCAAACAGATGCCCTATGCAGACCATCTCAAACAACTCCAGCTTTACTCCGTCGCATATCGCCTACTCAGAGGTGATCTCTGCCTAACGTACAAAGCTATGTCAAACCCAGAGCTGTTGGACATGCTCCACTTAAAGAAATCCCAATCCCTCCAAGCTACACACTCTAGGGATCTAAACCTTGTTACCACAATAAACAGAACATGCTGGAGGGATAGACTCCTGTCCCAGAGACTTCCCATACTCTGGAATAAGCTACCTATCTATAGCTCCTCATTAGCACTCTTCAAGAAAAATCTTGATGATTGGATGGGAAATAGGAAATTCACCCCGGGGTTCACCTCTGAGGCTCTGCTTGATAGTGGCACATGAAAATAATTTTCTTGGGTGGCAAAAGCCAGGGTACCTCTTTGGCTGGGCTTGTATAGGCCCCAGGGCCGATAGCTTAGTACCTACCTATGAACCTATGAACCTAGGTGACATGTATCAAGAGTAGCTTGCTGTGTCAAGGGGTATGCATGCAAGGTTATGCTGTCTGCCCCCATTGTCTCTCACAAACTCTTCCACGTGTATGCACCTAGGTAAACATGCACATATACAGCCATACCTTGGTGATGAAAAAGTCTCTGTGTTGCCACTCTGCCATCCTGAGCTTCTGTAATGGCAGCAGCTCACCACAACTTACACCCAGACACCCAGAACAGAAACAGAATAAGGTCTATGAGACAACAGTCAGTCAGCAGTACTAACGGCAATAAAGAATCATGGCACAAAGGTACATACACTTTGGCGCATGACAATTGCCAGCAGACAGCATCTTACAGGGCATAACAGTACTACACTACAAACTGCCATTACCTGTAGTATATTCACCCTGTTCATCAGACACATATTAACATGTCCCTGCATCAATCGTATAGATAACAGGGATGTGGTGCAGGTATCATCACATGCAGAGGTTGTGATGTGGGGTTGGCAAAGGCCTAGGCTGTGCCATACCATTGACATCATGTGTGTGTGTGTGTGTGTGTGTGTGTGTGTGTGTGTGTGTGTGTGTGTGTGTGTGTGTGTGTGTGTGTGAGTGTGTGTGTGTCTGGAGGGGTGCTGGTCAGCTGGGCCATGGAGAGGAGCTGTGTGCATCTGTCGGTGACCTGCATGTGACAGTGATGTGTGAGTGTGTGCAAGCCATGTTGTAGCCCTACATGAGGGTATGTTGGACAGCTGTGGACCATACATGGCAGAATGTACAGTTCACTGTCTCCAGCCACAAACATGGGAACTGGTTCTGCCAGGAGTGGCACTGGCAGCACCATGCCCAAGGCCAGATATGGTGCTACTTCCTGATGGTGACCGGAGTCTGCTGAGTCTGTGTCCCTCAGGGGACCACCCAGGACCATGTGCCCATGGCCTGTCATGTTGTGGTGAGGACAGCACCCTCCATTAGCTAGTGTTGTTGGTACTGCCACTATAGGAGTGTGACTGTGCACAGCCATGTGGGCTCTCAGCTGATATTGGTGCTGACCTGCATCCACATGCCTGACTCCCTACTCCCACCACATGTTCAAGCACAGACATTGCATGGCTAAGAACTGGCAATGTCTCACCTAATTATCTATCCACTACATCAGTGAAATGATATAAGGCATCACCCATGCCATGGATGGAGTCATGAATGCCAGGCAGTGTTTTATCCATGACCCTGAGCATCCATCTGGTGTACCATTCACAATGTACCTGTGCCTCCATGATGGACCGAAGCATGTGTCGGGTGACACATGCTGTGACACTTTCGACAGGGGCTGGATGGGCAGCAGTCCTCCTTTGAACACCCCTGTCAATCTGCCTATGTGGGACCTCACCAACTCTCTGGTATGCCTAGTGTCTACATTCACAGATGCCATAGTCATTACACTAACCTGTTTGATGCCGCCACCCTCCAACTGCCCAATATCTGTGGCTGCTGGGGACTGCGTATGTGTGGGCAAACTGAATGTGTGCAGGGACATTGGGAGTGGAAATGGGATGTCAACCAATGGGACAGATTCAGCCCCCAACAATCCCACCTGTGCCTCACAATGACCACCATCATCATCAGAGTCTGACAAGACACTGACATCAGGTTGTGAGGGGGACACACTCCAACTCCCATGGTCACCTGTGAGGGGAAGACTACATGACTACATTAATTCCTGCACTATAATCTTTGCTGATACACACACACACACACACACACACACACACACACACACACACACACACACACACACACACACAAACACTGAGGTGCTACAAAGGCATTATACAGACCACACCTTCTGACTGATGCCATGCACAACACACAATCAGACCACAACAGACACACTCTGGACAGGTCCTCAACAACATGCAGTGCAGCTACATCCAGTTAATGCTGCTAGTACTATACACCTGTGAGATATGTGACAAGTCAGAGTGTGTGATGGACCTTCACCTAACACACAGTTCACATATATACACAATAGTAATGCACCCCTGTATAGCACAGTGGCTACACCTATACAAAACTACATGCTAATATGTTACGGCTCCTGCAAATATGTTACTGTGATTACCATGATGCACGGCAGTGAACTCCACCACAAGTGAACATGCACATATTGCAATATGGCTAAGCTTCACAGTTGTCTGCATGGCAGAATGGCAGCCTTTAACATGCCTCGGGTATAGGAGAGCCATAACATGACAGTTCCACACTCATCTGGTACAGGTTGATGTTCCCCAGCCACACCAGAGGTACCTATGGATATGTAGGGAGAAGTATTGTCAGCACACACACATTTGGCATTGGTACAGGATAATATATGCATTTATCAACATGTACAGTACAAGCTGTGATACTACCCAAATTGCTGACATTCACAATATGTGTGCATTACAAAATCACACCCACAAATGCAGATTGACCTGACATATGCATACATGTATTCAGAGGCTGCCACTATGAATGCTACAGTATTAATGTGATGACCACTGGAGGCTTACCTTGATGCTCCTTGGCTGTGGAATCTGTGCCACCCACCTCCACAACATATGTACTGATGGTTTCCTGTGAGCTGCTGGCTGACCCTAGGTTTGCCAGGAACTCCTCTGAGAGTGGTGGTTGTGTAGCAGGCTGCCCCCCTTTGCCAACACAGTCCCTGGCCACACCTGCAGCCCTTTGCCATGCATGGTGTATGAGATCAGCAGCACAATGTTGGACCCATTTGTATCTCCTGTCCCAGTGGCCCACATTATTCACTGTTGCTACCAGTTCTGCCCACAGGGCAGCTCATTGTTGCTGGTTATGGTGGCTCCTTGACAACAGCAACCGGTGATGGAGTCTCAAGGCATCGATAATTGCAGCAGTCTCAGCTTCTGAGAAGGGTGGGTTGCATTGTCTGTACATCCTATCTGAAAGACATTAACAGGGGGACACATCATAGGACTGAATACATTGCTCACCTTTATGTACATACCCTGCACATCCACTTTTGCCAGCACTATCCACCACTAAACCCCACATCATACTCTCACCATCTATCAGCACCGTATGTCTGTGGGTATCTGCAATATAGTTGCAATACAGCATGCACTGCCCCCCAGATCCTGATGTTTCGTGCTACTTGCTGCATGTGCTATGAGGTGCTGCACCACATATAGCTGTTGTACCTATTACTGCTTGTTCATACTTTGTCTAAATGGTCTGCTGTGGTGTCAGCTTCCTACTGTATTAGTAATCCCCTGGTCTGTAGGCCCACCCTTCAGGTCTTCCTGGCCTTCCTCCCTCAGATGCTGGACTATATGGCTGGACAATGTCCTAGAGTTTTCACAGCCAGTGTGCTTGATATTGGTTGATATTGGTATCCTGACACAGTGTACCACCTGCCTCATGTACATGGATGGTCAGCCATCTACAAACACCACCAAGGAGCACAATGTGTGAGAAATGTAGTGACTGTAGGAACCTGCAGTCCATGCTCTCTACCTGTCAAGGCTGCATATCTGTCCCTAAACAGGTTGTCAACACAATCAGTACACTGCACACACCACCCACACATACACAACACACACAAACATCTGCAGTGTTCCTCAACATACACATCCACAAACAAAGGGGATTTCTGAGGCAAAGCCACACATGAACACCACAGCCATACACAACACATACCACACATGGCCACACACTTGTGTCCCACAGCCATGCAGGCGTCAGCCCATGTCAAACATGTTACACATAGGGGACTCCAGTGGAAACACTGTGTATGTGGATGGTCACAGTTACTTTTGTGTCAGGTGACAGACTCCACCATATTGCATATGAACTGCTGACTCTCACCAACAGGCACTTTCATGAGTCTGTCACAGTACATGATGGTGTGCCTGACATGTACGGCCCTGGACTATATACAGTGAGACTTGAGTGAGCACACTGGTTATGTGTCCCAGGTAAGTATATCCCTAGCCTTATGCAACATTATGCTGTCACCCAGAAGGATGCCACAATACAATCAGGGAATGATTGCCCTTAACATGTGTACATTTATCCTGTGATATTCCTGGGGGTCCAGTACCTGTGTGTCTGGGATAATATGGTAAACAGACCATGATGCTCTGCGAGAGATGGCCTCCATCTGTTTTCACTTGTCTTCATGCATCTGGCAGTGGTTCTCACCAGCCCCATAGTGATTCAATTAGTAAAATTCATGAAGTTATCACTACCAAGATACAAGTGTCATGCAGCACCAGCTATACCAGTGCTGTTGGTATAACATACTGGATGCCTGACAGAGTTGGTATAGGCTTCACCGCGTGTTCCCCCATCAGTACATCAGGATATCCGCAGTACCTCCCCTGTCTCCTATATGTAGGGAACAGGTCACCGCTGCCATGTGATAGTCATGGTATACCTCTGCCATGGAAGCCTATCACATTATATGATGCATCCTACATGACCCCAAGCATAACCTTGCAACACCATAAGGAACCGTATTCAAAGGAGGAATGACTACCGCCTTTGTCACATCCATTTGATGGACGACCACTGTCATCCCCTTAAACTAAACTGTAATGACCAAGATGAGTAGAACCAGAGCACCAGACCAGTATACAACAAGAAGTCCTATGATAGAAAAACCCGGTCGGTCCACTAAAGCAATAAAACATTTCTTAAAACACAAGGATAAGCACTTTCAAGTGTAAAGTTTTTTTGTCATTTTCAGTTCAATCTTCGCTAGATGAGATAGCATTCCTTGATGTTAAGATATCTAAAGATGGAAAGGGACATCTACAAACCAGGACTTTTAGGAAATGAGACAGCATATGCATCCACCTCATATCTTTCACAACACGATGAAAGGGCAGGCTATGCGTGTCTCAAGATTGTGCACAAATGATGATGTCTATCTACAAGAGATGGAATTTTTGCTATCATGTTTTGAAGAGCAGGGTTATTGAGATCAAGATATAGAAGAGGTGGAAGTGAACCATATGTCATGAAGAACTGGCAAAGCCAGACCATGGTATAAACATATTAACAACAGAAGAGTCTGTGCTCACCCACTGGAAGGGACAGACATACAAGGAGCTGCTAAAGTCAATCACCCCAGACTAGTTCTTAAATATAACAGTGATATGGACAAAATCAAGAAGGTGATACAAGGGAATTGGAAGATACTACAGTTGGATGACAAGATCAGAACCATAGTTGGTGCTGTGCCTATGTTCTGTTACAAGAACCATTTGAATCTTAAGAGAATGCTTTGCAAGGATATTGTGGGGCCTCCTCCATGGCAGAAGTTTAGAACTGGCACTTTTCCATGTGGGCAATGTAAGGGATGCATTTACATTGACACTTCTAATAGTTTTGTGGATCCAATTACTGGAAAAATGTACCGTTCAAAAGATTATGCTGATTGTAGAACAAAAAACCTAGTTTATTTATCTAAGTGTAGAAATTGTCAGTCTTTCTATACAGGAAAGACTAATAGAATGTTGAAGGAAAGGTTCTACAGCATGCTAGAGATATTAAGGAAATAGCGATGCATAATGCTTTAGCCCGACATGTTTTAGCTTTTCCTAACCATCATTTTATGTTTATGGTACAAGTACCGGAATTAAATAAAAGGGATGGGGATGTGTTTTTATTGATTTAGCAGATAGACATCAACTTGATAACTAATTTACAAGCTGATCGGGCTCCTGGGCTGAATGTAGTATTCACTGAAGCCAGTGCTTTGAGGGTGTAGGACCAAGAAATGATCCTGATTGGTGGATTGTTTTACTGAATGGATTTGATATATTTAATGGGAGCTTTCTGAAATAGAGATTTTATTAGTTGTTTATAAATTTTAACTGTTTTTGAATGTTTTATCTTAATGGATTTGGAAAAGAGTTTACACTTGAAAGCGCTTATCCTTGTGTTTTAATAAATGTTTTATTGCTATGGTGGAACTACTGGGTTTTTCCTATCTTTAGACTAAGGTGGGGCGGCCCCCACTCAGTCACATGATGGACCCATCAGCCTAACTAGACTGTTCTGCAAGGCCATAGCACAGTTTATAGTGAACCTCATTAACAAGGACATTGGTGACCTACCCACACTCCATCCCACACCCTTAGGCTTTGTCAAGGAAAGATTCAGGTCTGCTACACTCAGTTGACCTCTATGACACAGTCACCAAAGCCATGGACGGGGGCTGACAGTGCAAACTGCCTACCTTGACCTGAACAAACTCTGTGACAGTATAACCCACATGACCATTATAGATATAACACTCCCAAGTATGCATCACACCGTATGTTACAATAGAAGTAGCACACCGGTGTGCTGAAACGACCCACCTATTCCACATTGGGAAATCCACCTCAAGTGGTTGAGCCATAACTAGGTGTGTAACATGTTGTTCCATGTTTGGGCCTCTGTTATGTGTGATATACACATCTGAGATACAAGAAACAGCCATTAGCCTATGTCTGATCATGTCTGAGGATGACTGCATGCTGTGTGCTGTCACCGGATTCCTTACTGATGTGGACATCTGACTAGGACAGTCTCACACAGATACATGACTGTTTACAGACACATGGCCTCAGGCCGCGTACCAGGACATGCAGTGTGAACCCCTATGGGGAGAGCGATGTCATCACCTATTATCACAGTGCTAACAACATCCTAGGCATGCAATCAGTCTTGAGGGTGCTGTGGACACAGGTCTTTGGCAACATGACATTTCAACACATTGTTGCTTCCGTTGTATGGTAAACCTTCTACATGGTCCATGTCATACCTAAGGGTACGTCATCATGGAACATGGGGTATAAACATCCCCATATTCCCCCCAATGAGGACCATTAATGTGTATAATTCCCTGTTCATCATTCACATCACACAGCACATGCAGCACCTGGGGATATCACAGAGATTCCCCAACCAGGGAATACCAGGGCAGCAAACATCCACCATATACCAATAAGCTATAAAGCCAACCCTCTATCTGGACCTCAGTGTTGTATGCAAGGCAATCATGGACTCCACATTGTTGGGAAGGCTGCAAGAGTGCAAGTCATGCTCCACTCTGTTAAGACACACACACACACACACACACACACACACACACACACACACACACACACACACACACACACACACACACACACACACACACACACACACACACACACACACACACACACACACACACACACACACACATGCCCTCAACCTAGTGTGTGACATGAACTGGGCTTTTTGGCAACTCAGATGTGTATCCACACAATCACTGTATGGTGGAATGGGCACCCTGTCCACATCAGGCAGAGTAGTTATTTACACCTTTGCAGATGTAACCTGGATGACTGGATAGTTAACTGCACATACACCCTTGGAATGCCACCTGTGTCCCTGTTCAATGGGGGCATCAGGTGCTGCCTTGCATACACATGGGTTAACATCTGGTCATGGCATATAACTGCTTAGGGTCCATAGCCTAGTAACCTCATATGGTACCAGGAATACCAGATATGGCCTGAGTGCTGTAACAGACTGTGTTGTTATGTGTCCACACCCATTACTGCCATCGAGTATTGGCTGTCCCCTATGGGCAACGTTACAGTACCATGTCATCCAGCCTACATCTGGCAAATAGGTGAGTGGTACTACAAGTGCATGTGGACATTCCAGAAACTTCTGTGCTACACAATAACTGAGAGCAGAGCATATGCGGTGTAGCATGTCCTCCTCGTAGGTGCCTGACATCTGCAGTACCCAGATGTTTGCGGAATGTGTACATGTGCCTGATAGATGTAGACCCCCTGCCAGACAAATGTGTATTTCTGGACACCAGTTGGATAATACATGATGGTTTTCCTCAGAGTTTGGGGAATGAGTCTGTGACATGCCAGACCCCTAGGAACACAGTAATGATACATGAATATCTGGTACTGTATGCATTCCCTTACATTGTATGCTCAATATGTATGCACTGCTACTGAGCCAGAGCCAGTGTCCCCCCACTACTAGTACCTATAACCTGCTGTCTTCCTGCAAGGGGTCACCAGATATGCTGGGTCTATATTAGATCACCGAACACTTAAAAAAGTGAATGGTGATTAATCGACCCTATGTAAGCGAAAGCTTACAATGTCGAATTGTCAGAACAGTGATTTTTTCCAAGGGAAAAAAATGACTTTTCCAACAAAAAAAAAAAAACACTGTAAACATTACATCACCCCCTGATTTGGGGGGGCTGCACCCCCAAACCCCCCCTACTTAAATATACCAACTCCAAGACTGCACTACAGTGCTGAAAACAGCAAAGTAACAAAGTGGCCAAGCAAATTCTTTCCCAGGGAAAGAATTCACTTAAAAGCCGCTTCGATATTTTGCCATTTCAGTCTTTTAAGATCGACCAAGATGCATCTGAAAGAATGCATCTTCAGCCTTCTAATAGGAATCTGGTATGTTAGCCTTAGGTGTCAGACAATGAGATACAGGTATGGAGTACACAGTGACCTAGCCAGAGTATGTCAGGAATGGTCAGGGATACCTGGACAATCTTTGAACTAAGTCTGTATGACATTCAGACTGAAAGGTGCTCACTGACAGTACATGATGTGATATGCCAGCTGTATCCGCCAGTACTTACAGTCAGCATTGCACAACAGACAATCCAGTATCAGTCATATGTGAGCTGACCATTGTTGAGGTGACTCAGGGGACAGAGCTCTGATCTATGTCACTGCAGACAGAGCCATAAGGCATGTCCATAGGTGTTGGACAGCAGACTAGCAGCAACATGTCAGTCCTGGAAATGTTGTTGAAACCTACTGCTTAAATTCCTATTTTCCATGCCTGCATCCCCCCATCTGTATTCCATTACATGCTTAATTCTATGACATACGTGGTATAGTGCTGTACTGCTTTGTGAGAAGAAATCCAGTTGTGGTATCCTAGAGAATCACAGTCTGTCTTCATGAAGAAAGTGTCAGACCTGTTTACCATAAACAGCAACTTGCCTTTTGTAGGTAATGGTCATGAACAGGTGATTGCCTGTGCACCAGTCTGTGACTCCCACCTGCTAATTGCATCCAGAACAGCTGTGTTTCCTTTCCATTAGCCGATGGCATGGCAACACAGTGCTATAATTAAAGCCTTCATGTGCTGTACTGCTTTGTGAGAAGAAATCCAGTTGCAGTATCCTAGAGAATCACAGTCTGTCTTCATGAAGAAAGTGTCAGACCTGTTTACCATAAACAGCAGCTTGCCTTTTGTAGGTAATGGTCATGAATAGGTGATTGCCTGTGCACCAGTCTGTGACTCCCACCTGCTAATTGCATGCAGAACAGCTGGGTTTCCTTTCCATTAGCCAATGGCATGGCAACACAGCGCTATAATTAAAGCCTTCATGTAGGCCTTGCCCCTTTTCCTGGCCCATGAGGAGGGCATTATCAAGGTGTGGGTGATACAGCATCACAGAGGGTAGGTAGAAATACTGTCCACTGTTTGGATTGATGTATGTCCACAGTTTTGCATGCTATGTGTGGTCATTGTTAACAGACTTTCAGATTCTGTAGCAGTGTACTGTTTAACAATGTGTGTTGGGGTCAGTAAGGAGACAAGCAGATGTGAGTGTCATACATCCTTTCTATCTGAATGTTCATGCTGCTACAGTTGATGCTGGACTATCAGCTGTATAAGTTTGTAGGGGAGACTGTGACACATGTCCCTTTCACATGAGCATTCCCCCCAACCCTTTATGTATGGGTGTTGTGTGGATGCCCTGTTCTAGGTGTTTGGGAGGTATGTTAGGTCTGTAGCAGGTAGCTGGACATACTGCTGCACGTGTAGCAAGCCACAGCTGCTGCATTCTGGCCAGGTGTCAGACTAGGGATTGTGAAGACATTGGGGGACAGCAAGCTGTTACTGTCAGTGAAGGAGTGGTGTCAGCTGTTGTGTCACAGTGTGGCCATAACAGTCCAGGTGAAGCATGTGCCTCTGGTACATATGTTACATAATAGTGCCATCCAGAAAGTGATAAGTGACATTTAGAAGACATATTCATAATTGTGAAATGTGTTCCACCCTGCAGGCCTTTAACATTCTAGTGTGGGTGGCAGTGACTGCGGTAGAAACAACCAGTTTTGCTGGACATTGCAGGGCTCAGTTATTCCTATGTTGTATTGACATACATGTAGTTGTTGCACCACAGACTGGGCTGTAGGCCAGGACTGTGGATGTCCAGATGTGACACATGCTAGGAATGTAACAGATAGAGCTACCGAGTCATTATTATGGCAGGTGAATTTGTAAGACATATGTGCATGCATACAATGTGTTACACAGGATTGGCATGAACATGTGTGTTCAGATGGGTATGATGTGTGACACTAAGCTGTCTGTCATGATTTTGTAATCCAAATCTGCACTGCATTGCCAGTATGTCAGCACACAGAATAGGTTTTATGACAACCCTGCCATATGTAGGGGGCACAACTGTGGACATTCATAAACTGTCTGTGTAGTTGTCATCTCTACCTGATATTGGTAGGCCTCCCATACATCCAGCAGCATTTATCTGTATGTGTACTTGTTCAGTGTCTGCATCAGAGGCCCAGGTACACTGAGATTTGTCCCAGTATATATAGGAGGATTGTGTCACTGGCAATCAGGATATATTTGCAAAAACACTAACTGTTCTCCAGAGCTGAGTTGGCCTGTTGTTCTGACTGTAGTTCAGAGGGTTCTGGGTCCAATACCTGGTAGGGGTATCTGTTTTTCCTAAAGTTACATCACTGTAGTGCATGATATATTTACAAAAGCATCAGCAATTTCCCAAAACTGAGTTGGCATAGTGGTGTGCTGCTGTGACAATAGTTCAGAGGGTCATGAGGCCAAGACGTGGCAGGGCTGGTTATTTTATTGATGTGCAGAACAGTGTCTGAATCAGATAGGTTGATTAAAGCAGTTTTAAGTGAGTTTGCATGAGTTTGAGAAACAAGACACAATGCCAAGTGGCGCTTAGTCCCATTTAAACTCACACTATTTCCAAAAAAAAAAAAGAAAAAAGAGGTAATAGAAAAGTGGTAAAATTGGGCAAGTAGGGAGGAAAAACAATATGAAAGGCAGGTAGGGATGTGTAGGACAGGTGTAGAAAAAGATAATAGTTATCCATTTATTCTACAGCAACAGCTATGAATGTTCTGGACAATTTGGAATTTGGAACCTCGCATCCCACAGGGAGGGGTGTGGCTGACATCATTTGGTTGATTAATTGTTGTGATGATTGAATGATGCTAGTGTACATGGCAGTGAAATGGAGAGCTATGTGTGGGGTGACATTTTTTTGTGGGACATGAGTCTGGCTTCTTTTTCTTTTAAGGAGAGAGTGAAATGTTTGGGTTGGTTGTAGGTACACTTGGGGAGGTAAGTTGGGGAGGTAAGTTTGCATTTGTAGACAGACAAGACAGACAAGACAGCAGACAGGGGTGGTGTATGACACATGAGGGGGTAAACACCTTGGACGGGGAGGGTGGTTGGGAATCAGAGGACCAAGTGCCCCCAGATGGAAACAATGAGAATGAGGTCCCCCACCTATGGGCAGTCACCGCTGCCCATTCACAGCCCCGAAGGTGGCTGTGCTAGGGGCTGGGTGCCAGGGCTGGCCTGCCCCTCAAGGTGTGCCAGTCTGTCCTCAATTTGGTTGCAAGTCCAAACATTAGGTTTTGAGAACAACATACCTGTAGTATTAGAATAATAATTTGTGATGCAGATAAGGGGTGGGTGAGAGAAGAACATTCCATTAACAACTGAATAGGCTACGTTTTGTCACAACAGTACTGCTCAATACTCTACAGGTCTGCCCTTACTTTGCATCTACCTGTGCCCTATAGCTTCTATAGCATGTACATATCTACTAAGTTGTCGACCTGGAATGTTATGGGCCAAGCTGTAAGAATTACAGGTACATAGTTACAGTGGACTCATACATGTCAAGGTTACATATATGACTAACAAGATGTACCCTGCACTGATGTTGTGTTAGTGTGCTACTAGCATACTTCAACTGGATTTATGTCTGTGTACAAGGCTATTGGCAACAGTGATCACTAGCCATAACAGCATGACACTTGAGAGACATGTATTGGGCAGAGTGCATGGTGTATATACCTATCCTGCTGTCATTTGTAGGCATGGGGTTGGACTATTGGCACACATTCACAGAGGCACCAGGCATACACTAGTACATCTGGACACAGTTTATTATTATACCCTTCATACAGCTACTACAAGCATTTCTTTACCTGTAAGTCCTTTGGAGGAAATATTTGTTAACATTACATGACTGTTTCTACAAATAGTCAAGACTACTTGTCTCTTAATATAAATACATCTTAGTACCTGTCCCTGGATTCAAACCTAGGTCTGTGTGTGCAAAAATGAACAACATATCTATTCTTATCACACTGAGCTACTGGGCCACTGCTGTGTGCTGGTTGACTGATTTGTGCTTAAAGCTCAGTTGATTACAAAACCTGACCTGGTAATATAGGTAGGCTGTCACAGAAGACTGTAGTGACAGTTGAACATACATGCATAAGATGCATGCATGACAGAGATAGTAGGGGAAGTGTGTATTAATAGTTGGAATGCAGGTGTACACATTTAACCCCTAGTGGATGGAAATATGTGTGATCTGTACAGACCATATCAGGGTGCTGGTTTGCATACCCGACCCATATACATTTGCACATGGTATATTTGCAGTCTCCAGGTATTACAGTCTCATACTTGCCTGCGTCAACATACCTACATTCAGGAATATGTATAGCTGAAATGCAAAGGTTAACACAAGACAATCCTGAGGGAAACACACTATAATACATTACACGTTACTATTCAAGGTTCAGATCTTAGTGCATAGCATATAATCAATTGCATTGTGTCTTGTTTTACAGCTCCACTGCTATACTTTGGCGTAATAGTTCTTTATCAGCCAAACTTCACTCACTTCATGGTGTCATAGCTGTTATTACTGTGGAGCACCAATACAATTGGATTTCTTCAATAAGAGACCAGCATAAATACAACACTTGGAGGAAAGAACTTTGTTGAGGGTGACATGACACGGTGGTTTATTACAATCAAAATTCTGACTGCAGTTGTACTGTATATCCTGTAGATGATGAATGAATGTCATTTATTACCTTCACAGTTTCAATCACAGTGCACTTTATTACAAGATCCTTAGTATTACTACAGTATATACTTATGTCATTCCTACACACTATTACTACAGTATTAGCTTTCTTTCATCAATAGTAGCTTGTATGATGCCTTCATATGCATTGCACTGTACCTGGCATTATTCACTTATATCAATGTGGGACTAAGAACACATTTATTGCAGTACACTCAGAATGCACTATACCTACTGGCAGTAAACAATGTACTCTTTCTTATTTATTGTACTATATATTGCAAGATAAATCTGTACTAACCACACTGTCAGCACATCCTCACTAGGTGCCCAGCATGGGCTGCTAAGTTGTGCATCCTCTCCTCTGCAGCTGTGGGGGGGAAACACACTATTATGCATACCTGTCTGTCAGATATTCATAGTGCAATTTGATAAATCACCAGTTGCTATACTTACAATCATCTGGAGCATTCCGGTCCCGAGCATCTTGGGTCCTTTGGACCAAGAGCCCCCCTTCCTTCACTTCAGTTCATCACAATGTTGATGCAACTGCTCACCAGTGTGTGGGGGGATTTCAGTGGCATTGGTGAGGTTATGTGCCAGATGGTTCCTGGCCCCAGACTTGTATTCAGAACTCTGGTACTGGGCCTTCCGCAAACTGGCATCATGGTCTTTCACTAGGAGTCCAACCATGACCCTGGACTCCAATGTGCCCCAGTGCTGCACCCAGAAGAGTGATCCTTCTCCGACTCCAGCCATAGTTCCTGCAGTGATCAAACTCCAACAGGATCTGGCTGGTTTCCTGCATGTTCCGTTTAAATAAGGCTGTTTTCCTGCACTTTGCCACCATTTGTCCATTTTTGAAAATGCTAAGCAATGCTTAGCTTCGCACAAGCCTGCTGAGCTCAGCTGAGCAGTGATTAAACAGGGATTACTTAGCAATGCTTAGCAGTGTGCAAACACATTTAGCTGTACTGAGGACTGCTTAAACTGGGACTGCTTAGCAGTGTTCAAACCACCTAAGCAGGGTTGCACGATGCTAAGTACTGCGAGAACAGGTCCTCTTTAAGCATTGCTTGGATTGGCTTAGCATTGCTTAGTGGAGCTTAGCTAAGGGCAAACTAGATATTTTACAAATTAAAAAAATATATATTGAAAGTCA
>NC_056746.1:1400778395-1400788395 GCF_019279795.1 Protopterus annectens
CCTCTACTCCTATGCCACACAAACACAATGTGTGAGGTGTGACTGTATTTCAAACCTTGATTCCATGGTGTCTCAAAAAGCAATCAGTACATATGGCAATGATCATTTTGCCAACATACACAGCTCAGGTCCTGCACCACCCACACCCACATCATACATATCTGCATGTATGTAGCTCCTTACCAGACACATTCCCAAACAACAGACACCTTAGAAAATCCTGCCTCTGAAGAGCACAGTACACATAATAATGCATGCTCCACTGTCTCACCTGTCAATCACCTGAGGTAAAACACAAAATGAAACCTATTATTTATAGGTGCTTACATCGTGAGACACATTGATGTCAGTGTCACCAGGCTACATATGGGAAACATTGCAGTTAGCTGCCTGTGGGTTGACACAATACACCATACCACACATTGCCTCAACTTAAGGAGTAGCAGGTAACATAATGATGGCATCATATTTCCTGCAGGTGTGTACGACTAGGGACATACATCACCGGACTGTATGCAGACACACGACTGAGCTTAAATACTCTGTGTTTCTCACACCCATAGCTTTCGGCTGCATTTGTCCTTCAACTGGGATGATGGCTCAATACACACAGAAAATGATAGATGTCAATAACTGCTTTAGTGTGTCTGCCTGGGATGACTTGCTCAACAGACATCAATGCTTTGCCAGAGATGGTCTTCATCTCTCACCCCTGGGATTTTGAGTACTGGCCAAGGCTGCTGACATTCCCACAGTGCATCTTATAGCCACTGTCCTGAAGGAAAACATTCCAATGAGAATGCCATCTTTATATAACATCATGGTTATACTGCTACATGCTGGGAATGACAACACTAAACCCCTCTCTGTGGAAGCCGTCCCCACCTTGGAATATGCAGACATTTGTGCAGTCAAAGACACTTGGTTCAAGGCTGTGGATACAACCACAGCCATACCAGACTACACATCATTCCACATGTTCAGACCTGAAACTGACAGTGTGCAAAGTAATGCAGGTGGTGTATACATATTCATTAAGAATAGATACACATCCAGGTTTAGTGAAACACTATGATTTCCCGGAGACAATGCAGGTGCTATTCACTGCTGGAAGGGTACCTAATCAAGCCATTGCAGCTATAAGAGCAGCTCCAGGAATGCAGATACCTGTTGTGCTTATTTGAATGTACATGTGTCTATCAAGCTATATCAGTACACCATGGTTTGGGGTGGCATTAAGTAACCACCGACTGTGTTGCTTAGTCATACTGAAGCTCACTTGCCCAAATATTAGTTCACATCTTTAACTACAATGCCCTGAACCAGTGGCATGACATCCCCACAAGGGGAGCCAATGTAGTGCTTCATGTGTTTACCAATATGGGTGACCACTGCAGCCCCTGCTGTAAGGTCCTCCCTGGTGAAATCTGACCACAGATCAGTCGCATTAAAACTATCAGATCTAACCCCCCCCCCACTTGCTGGAAATATGGAAATATACATCAACAAAGCAATTTATTACCTCCTATGGGATGGTTTACATAGCATGATTGCACCTCCCCCCTCAGATGGGACAGGCAAGTATGCAGAGCTCTACATCCATGCATTATGTAAGTAGCAGTACAACTGCATAGATTTGACTGTACCTGACAGAAGGAACATTAACTCCTCATGCCACAGCAAACCTGCCTGGTGGACAACCTCCATTAGCAGGCTGTACAATAAGAGGTGGACATTGCTATATGACAGTTGGGGTGAGGGTGCCCCTCTAAAATGGAGGCACAACCTCCTCAGCTGAAACAAGCATATAGTGTTATTGTGACTTAGTGTAGAAACAGTATGTCACAAAATTAGCCTCCGCCATGAAGCAGAACCACAACACACAGTGTAATTACATGCATGACCTTAGAGGACAGGCCCAGATTGTCAGTGAACTCGTACTTAATGATACCACATATAATGTGTCTGTACTCATAGCTAACCTGTTGCCCCATAAGTTCTGTGTCAACTTCACTCCCCTATCCCCACCACATGTGGCACATGACATTCCTACAACCTGTCCCATATCTTCCATATCTACAGAGCAAGTTGTTACTGTCTTCTCTATGGGAGAAACACAGCATCTATTGGACATACTAACATCACAGACTGCGCTCTACATGGGATCCAACAAGGATTACTAACATCATCGAGAACTCCTTGCACTTAGACTGCAACCACTTTGATGCATCCCAGCTAACTGGACAATGGCAACTGTTATCCCCTTGCACAGAGGTGGTGCATTCACTGACCACCAGAACTATAGGCCTATTTGCCTGAGTAGCCATATCTGTATGCTCATTGGGCAAATCATCATGGAGTTGATCAGCAAACATATATGTGATCTAAAAACAGTTGACTCTACACAGTTTGGTTTCTGACAAGGAGATCATGGCTGTTAAACATGGTGGACATGTCTGAGGCAGTCACCAAGGACCTGGGTGAGAGGACATCAGGGCATACAACCATCCTTGACTTAGCCAAGTCGTGTGACTCTATCTCCCACTCAGGCATTATTGACAAAACCACCCACTTACTCATCCATGGTGATATCATTATAGTGGTCACGAAGTGGCTCAGTGATGGCACACATACTAAAAATAGTGAAGTCTGCCCCAATAGCTGACCTGTAAGCAGCAGTGGTCAACAGGTCTCAGTCTTGGGTTCTGTACTGCTTGGAATCTGTTTAACCATGATACAAGTGAATACTGAATGGTTGTGGCTGACAATGTTGGCTGAAGCCTGCAAACTGTGAGCAGTCATAGACTCTGTGAGTTATGTCAATATTCTACAAGAGGGTATTGATGAAAAAATGCCTGTTGAAATACTAAAAGCCGTAAACTCCATGCAAATATATATGCATTATCATTTTCATTGGTAACATCTATGATCCTGGTAAGTAGGCATCAGTCGTAACATGTGATGTACATACTCAGGGTGATAAACCTGGGCACACAGGCCTAGCCACACAAATTTACACCTAATGTATCTGAGATCACCATGTTTCTCCAGTGGTAAGATGGGAATCATATGAAATAACTGAGGGCACAGTCACCTTAAATTGACATACTCATAACCTCCATGTACTCTTCCCTCTGGATGTCAATATATGAGTGCAATGGCCATTTGGTAATTTATCTTTCCAAACAGTACTATCAATTGCACACAACACAATGGTCACTCACAAGGGAACTTCACATCTTCAGTATCTGTTCAATGAAGATCATCTGAAATCAGTGATGTTGTAGCCTGTAGTATATATAGTACTCAGAGGTGATCTCTGCCTTGCATATGAGGTAATGTGTGCCCCTGTTTGATTGGAAATGCTGCATATCTGTAGGTGGCATGGTACATGGATTACTCACTCTAAGGACATTAACCTATGTGACATTAGTAATACATGCTGATGGGAAAGATGTGTCTAGCAGACATTAACACACATTTGAAACAGAATCTTGCCTAATGGCAGACAAAGCACCTCAGTAGACCTTGTCAGATGCCATCTGTATGATTGGCAGGGTGACTGTCATTTCGCCACAGGGCTTCTGCTTGTGTCCTTCATGGACAGGTGCAGAATGTGCTGATCATGTAAATAAGGGTATAACCTTGGCTAGGATTGTGAGGGCTGTAAGGCTATTGTGCTACTAAAGTTCAAAGTTCCTATGATTCCATAAGCTGATGTAAAATTTTCTAACAACCACACACACAAACCTCACTGCATTGAGGACAGCACCACTTCCAATTACTGTTCACAGGACACAGCACAGCACACACACACTGCAAGTTGGCTGCACTTAGATTAGAACACTTACCTATTTAATGGTGTACACTACATCTCACCGTATGTGATGCACGAGCTATGCCTCAAGTCTGCTATTGTTATCTCTTTAGGACATCTTATGCTTGATGACATCAGCAGGCCTAGTTGTGGTCAGACATTTGGAGGCCCACATCACCTGCTACAACCAAAGTACTGCAAAACACAACCTTTCTCTCAGTTACTGAGATGATCATATTTATGTTGTGTGGAGATACACACACTGAGTGGACTAGAGTGAGATTAGAACCCTACCTAGCTATTCATACACATTGCAGATCACAATATTTATCACACATGCCACAGCTTAAGTCTGACATTGCAATAGCTGCTAGTAGGCTTAATGTAGATGACATCAGCAGGCCTTGCAGAAGAGGGCAGTTTGGAAGCCAGCAGCAACTTTCAGGGCCAAAAAGTGCAGAACCATAGCAGTTTGATAGTCAATGAGGCATCCACAGTTGTTTTGAAGGGGGTACACGTGCACACACACACTAAGTGACCTGGAGTAAGATTAGAACCCCTACTTATCTAGTCTTACACACTATAAATTGCAGTACTTATCACATGCGCCATGGCTTAAGTCTGATGTTACAATGGCAGCTGGTAGTCTTATGGTAGATGACATCAGCAGGTCTTGTAGAAGAGAGCAGTTTGGAAGTTAGTAGCAAATTACAGGGCCAAAAAATGCATAACAATTGCAGTTCAATAAGCTGTAGTACCCCTACCTATCCAGTCTTACACACTATAGATCACAGTACTTATCACACATGCCACTTCTTATCTGACATGACAATGGCAGCTGGTAGTCTTAAGGTAGATGACATCAGCGAGCCTTGTCGAAGAAGGCAGTTTGGAAGCCAACAAAATGTACAGGGCAAAAAAGTGCTGAACAATTACAGTTTGATAGTCAGTGAGAGGTTCTCAGTTGTTTTGCAGGGACACACACACACACACACACACACACACACACACACACACACACACACACACACACACACACACACACAGTGGGCCTGAAGTGAGATTGGAATCTCTACCTATCTAGTCTTACGCACTGTAGATCACAGTACTTATTGGACACACCACAGCTTATGTTTTATATTACAATGGCAGCTGCTAGTCTTACGGTATAAGCAGGCCTTGTAGAAGAGGGCAGTTTGGAAGCCAGCAGCAACTTACTGGGCCAAACAATGCAGAACCAATGAGACATTCTCAGTTATTTTGCAGATGAACACACACCCACACACATACCAAGTGGCCTGGAGTGACATTAGAACCCTTACCTATCTGGTTTTACACATTAAGATCACAGTACGTATCACACACACCACAGCTTAAGTCTGATATTACACTGGCAGCTAGTAGTCATAAGGTAGATGACATCAGCAGGCCTTGTAGAAGAGGGCAGTTTGGAAGCCAGCAGCAACTTACAGGGCCAAAAAGTGCAGAACCATTGCAGTTTGATAGTCAATGAATGATTCTCATTTGTTTTGCAGGGGGATACACATACCCCAAGTAGCTTGGAGTGAAATTAGAATCCCTGCCTATCTAGTCTTACATACTATAGATCACAGTACTTATCACATGCACCACAGCTAATGTTAGTTTTATACATAACTGCAGGAAAACTACTTATGGATTACACAAACTAGACTTGTGTTGAACTACATCTGTGGCATTCAAAGCATTATTGCTTCATACTGTTATCTGCATCTAGTAGCCTAGAAGTCAGAAAACTGTTGCTTTTCCTAGCTATGTGGCTACAGCTACCAGTTTGGTCATATATGGCTATTTGCATTTGGATGGGCAAGCCTGTGGGCAAGAACATTGCGCCCTGTCCATGCGTGTGTAGACAACATTATACATTACACCACCTGCTCACCTGTTGCTCTATGTGTGGTGACATCCAGCAGGCATGGGGCCTGTAGGTAAGTGTATTATGTACTGCTCAGCCCTTACTTTGGATCCTTTGAGCAACATTATATATGTGTGATAGTGCAGCTTTACTCACCATTATCAGGGTAAGTAGGACAATACAGACATCCAGACACATATTTATGTATATAAGAGTGATGTATATATAAATGTAGTTGTATGTGTATGAGATATATATATATATATATATATATATATATATATATATATATATATATATATATATATATATATACGTGTGTATGTAGATATATGAGTAGAGACTGAGACATATGTTTGTATATATATATGTGTGTGTGTGTGTGTGTGTGTGTGTGTGTGTGTGTGTGTGTGTGTGTGTGTGTGTGTGTGTGTGTGTGTGTGTATAGATATGCGTGTGCATATACGGATATATATATGTATATAAACAGAGATAGATATATTATCTGTGGGAGAGAGAGATGGTGACAGACAGGTATATATACATATATGTATGTATGTATAAATATATCAATACATAACAGGTCATTTTGAGTAAGGGGCAACATAACTGTGCTCTGCTTAACTAAGTGTATGAGCATGCCCAGTGAGATTGTCAGTATTCATAAACTGACTCCAGGCCACACCAACCTGTTCTCCAGTCTGGGATTTTGTGTGTTACAGACAATGATATCTGTCCCTGTTTCTGCAGTACTGTACTTCACTCAAGTTGTCCATGGCATTCTTCAGCTGTCTGATGTAACTAATATGTGACAAAGGTTAATGATGTTACACCACACAGACTGACAGTCTGTAAAAAAAAAATAATAATACCTCAATCCAAAAGATGTCAGTATTTCCAGATTAGAACCATCAACATCATCACCCATGCTAACTTGCCTAGTCCATTGAGCCACTCAAGCTGTCAGAGAGGAGACATTCATCATGCAATCAACAGCATAAGCATGTTATTGATGCATTAATTGAAACATACAATGTATGATCAGTTTTTATGTTACTGCTCTGTGATAGCCTGGACTGATGCTATACCATTGAAGCGTTACTGTTAAAGCAGTTATATAGGAACACTGCTGTGTTGGGGGTGGGGGAACAACATTGCATGTTCTGCTGGGATACACAGTAGTCCAAATATCATGTAATTCCACTGTTTAACATCTCCCTTGACTGATATAGTTAACATTCTATGCATGAGGCCCAGTGAATATTAAAGGACACATGATAGTCGACTGGGTATCTCTAGTCTCATGTGGATGTTACTTCTGTCCAAATAGCCCACTATATTTACTTGCATAAATGTAGCAGATCCATACATACAATATCATATCACACTAACCCTTACAAGTACTGTGTAAGCTAGAGAGTTACCTTGCGAATGCAGCAGTTGACTGAACTGTAGTTCAGGGATCACTCTGTCTCATGCAAGCAGTATACACCCAATACATGGATAGGTAGAGGTTGGTGTGGGTTGACTGGCATCAATTTTAATATATGTGAGTAGGATTAAGGTGTCAGTGCATAGGTCCCTAGTTTATCAGTGCATGTGCTACGCTTTATCTCTTACCCAAAGCCAGGGCATACTGAGCATGCCTACATCTGCCTACAGGGACATCAGCAGGGGTTCCTCCTCCGAGACATCCTGTGACTGTGGCTGTGGGGACCTAGGCAGTGGTGGGGGGCTGTGTATCCCTTCCCTTTGCTGATCCTGCTGCAGCTGTTTCTGCTGGATCAGATTGTGTAGCATAGCACATACTGTGAACATATGTGCACATGTGGCTGGAGAGTACTGCAGGTCTCCACCAAATATATTGAAGCACCAGGGATCTATATTAAAAGCACGAACGTTCACAAATGCGAATACAAATACATCGAAACATAAACGTTGAAGTACAACAAGAGCAAAAGACGTAAACAGCGAAAATCAGAACGCTGAACATATTTCCTTGGCCAGCAGGGTGATCGTGGGGAAGAGGAAATATATCTTTCCCCACTGTAGTGTGATTTTGGAGCTGGTATATTTAAGTAGAGGGAGGTGTGGGGGTGCAGGGGGGCTTGCCCACCTGCAAGTGTGTTTACTGAAGTTTGTTTACTTAGGTTTTCCTTACCTGTATGTCGCTGTTGTTTTCTGAAATACGGCATTCTGATTTTTGCTATTTATGTCTTTTGCTCTTGTTGTACTTCGACGTTTATGTGTCGATGTACTTGTATTAACGTTTGTGAATGTTCTTGCTTTTAATATAGACCAGGCAGCGGAACCATGACTTCAGATGCCCAAACACATGCTCTAGTTTGTGCGTGTGCCTCATTATGGTGTTCTTCCATGGGTGTGTGTGCATTTCTGATGGCTGTCATCATCCGTGTTTCCAAGGCATCACCAGCATCTGCCAGTAAATGGCCATGTGGGCTGTCCCCCACCAGCAAACATCTGGTATAGCCGTGATGCGTTCCAAATATGAGAGTCATATTAACTGCCAGGGTTGCCAGCACACACATTCAGGATGATCCTTTGGGCATTGCACATGACCTGGCAGTTGATAGAGTGGTACCCCTTGCGGTTGACATAGATTTTACCTTCCTCACCGGGTGGTGCCTTGATGTGTACATGAGTGCAATGTATGGCACCCAGTACTTCAGGGTAGTGTGCTACATGATAGAAATGTTGCATATTGCTGGCCCTTGCCTCAGCAGTGACGAGGAAAGAAATATGCTCAATGACATGTGATAGCATGTCATCCAGGAACTGGTGAAGTATCCTGGATGCAGGTGCCAGTGAAACTCCCATCATATTCCCAGTTGGTCTTTGGACAGCACCTGTAGCTGGTATCCTAAGGGCTACACATACCTTTGTTTCCACTGGGATGGACTCCCCTCTGTTGGCTCTGAGTTGAGGGCAGCAGAGCTCAGTGAGTTTCTGTAGTATGTCCCTGTCCACCCTGTAGTGCACTACAATTTCCAGCTCATGTAGCTCCTGGAAGGTTACCCTGGGCCTAAACACTCTTTTCCTTCTCTGCCTAGGCCTATTGTCAGCAGCACCTGTAGCACTGACTTCACCATCTAGCACATACAGATGTAGCAGACCTGCAGCAGCCCTGGCATTATCTCAGTTAAAATTCCCGTCTGTACTCCAATGGTCCAGAGTACTGGGAAAAAATCAGAATGTAGGGTGTTTGCATACTTTATACAGCTCTGCTGTAGGCAAATAATGTGTGATTGGCTAACTATAATGCATTCCACCTGCCTACAATATAATTAACATAATTTAATAGCCCTATTTCTGTGTGCAATGCCGTGCACAGTGCTGCACCATGCAGCATAGCTTATACAAAGGTCAAGATTTCTAATTGAATACATCCGGTTTTAAGAACACACTCAGCCAGGTAGAGTGCCAAGCAAACACATGCACCTAAGCTTAAAAGAGTTTAGAAGTGAGAGGACACCCCCCCTGATGTCAGCCACATCCTGTGTAAACATCAACATGGTGTAAGACCCTACATGAAGGGGAAATGCAGACAGAATTACTCCTTTCTTCTATTTAATAACTCCACCTCATTTGTATACTTATCTGTGCTGACAGCCTGGAAATTAAATGCTTCCTAGCCCTATCACATGGCAACAGCAGCAATGCACCATTGTAAGGATCCCATGCAAGGTCTTATTATACATTTCTGTCACATAGTATAAAATTCTTTTTTTTCCTTTTTTATTAAGCATTTTTGTGCACAGCATCATGTAGCAGAAACATGCTGAGATTATTAAAAAAATATTAATTTAACTTATTCCCTTTAATCTTTCTGACATACATAATAGTCTTGCTCATATGTGTATGTGGTATTACAATTTCAATGGATTTATGTCCACATTTCTACAGTTTTACACCCCCTGTTTTTCTGTCTTGACTCCTGTACATGGAAATTTTCCACATACACTACAGATAATGACACCGGGTCTGAACAGATGCCTTTCTGCTTGTTGGATCACTCTACCTGCCTCATTTGCATGAGATTACCCTGCTTACGGGGTGATCTGCATGCCACAGAATTTTCCATGTTTATGCGTGCACGAGCACTTACTGAATCATAATATGTTTGCGTCCATGTAAGCATCGCAGCATGATACCTATATGGAAAAAATGTGCAGGCGTTATTAAATTCCCCCAATTATCTTTTACAATGAAACTATATTAACTGAAGTTTCTTTCACTGGTACAAAGCTACCTCTTCTTCTTACAACGCC
>NC_056746.1:1400790895-1400820895 GCF_019279795.1 Protopterus annectens
GTGAGCATGCACACACAAGGATTCACTGTTTATAATTTTCACTTTATTTTTTTAAGTTCTGGTACATGCTATAACGAATCTTCCAGTTAAGATACAGAAACCTCATGAGGAAGTGTAGTTCATCCATTTGTTTGTTTGGACTATTTACATTCAGTGTGGTTTTCTGTTGATCACTCATAATGTAAGATTTCTATTGACAATGCATTTGATTTATTTATTTATTTAAAGAATATCCGTATAATTGATGTTTTCTGTTTTATTTTAATGGTTTTGTAAAGTGATCTAAAGACAAGTTTAATTTAAGTGGGCCGTTTATTTTCACTCTACAGTTTTGCATTCCTATGCAATTAAGTGGTGACACTTAAAGATTTCTTGGAGGAAATGATTAATTATTTTTATGAATAACATAAAGAAGTCTCTGTATCTTTGTTTATAATGTGTAACTGATTCGGTAGTCAAATATATGTGTTTTTTCTCTTTAATCTGAAAGATACCAGGGAAAATTAAATACTTTACATATCCATATAATAATGAAATGAAGCATATCTCCATTTTTGTGAAGTTTTTAATTTGCAGTTAGTTCTTTCAAGTTCTATTTTTGTGATCTTACAGCTTAATGTAAATCCTTTGAAACTGCTGCATAGGAATATTAGTTATAATTTCTATTTTCAGAATTCTAATGGCTACCTCAAATATAGAGTGGTATTCATAGTCATTGCGTGTAGCCAGATTTCATAGTGGATGCAGCATAGCGCAATGTAGCAACTATTCATACACAGTAGCTGTATTTAGGTACAGCTGGCGTAGTGTGTTAGGGAAGAACTTTTGCAGATAAGGCAGTAATTACATGTAAATGAGGACTGAATGAAAATGATGTACCTGTGCTTTGCAAATAAGGCAGCATCACCACTACTGTGCTATTCAATGTCACTTTTTTATGTGGATCAGTGCTGTGTGCAGAAGCCTTATAAAAGGCAATGTAGTTCCTTTTCTATCTACTTTGTAACCCACTAAGATGCTTGCTGTCGCTAAAAGTTTGATTAGTCATTGCTTGCTGCTTGTCTCATTTGTGCCAAAGCTGTTGGCACCCAATGCCCCCCACTGGCTGAAAAGGCACAGATACAGGCAAAGGCTGTGCTATTTACTGATCAATACATTTTGGATAGATTTAGAGTGAAAAGGGATATAGTATGTGCTTTACTGAGAATGTTTGGCCCACAGAGGAAGGCTATGGATACCACAGTATGTATAACCCTCACTATACATTCCATGGGGCCTTCTAGAGACAAACTGAGGAAACTTTGAGCATCTCACAGGCTTCTGCTTCGGAGATACTTCAGCATTTCCTTGACATACTGAAGTATTTCAAAGGCTTCTGCCTCGGAGATACTTCAGCATTTCCTTGACATACTCCTTTTCTCATGTGGATCAGTATGTTTATATGTCAGTGTTGCCTCAGGAATGAGCCAGAACCATGAGTGTCTTATACAGAATGGCAGTATTTCTTGAGGTGTTTGCTGCTACAGATTGCACCCATGTTACCATTAGGGTCCCATCTGGACCATGAAGAGTGCTGCTATAGCCTGCACCCATGTTACCATTAGGGCCCCATCTGCACCATGGAGCAGGGGTATCTGAACAGGAAGAGCTCCAATTCTGTCAGTTACCATTTAGTGTGTGATGCATGGTAGTGCATCACTAATGTCTCAGCTAAATATCCTGGCAGTGCCCATGATCTTAAAACTAGTGCAAAAGCTCACTTTACTGCCCCTTCCTGAATGGTAGAATACCACATGGTCACTTTGTTGGTAAGTGAAAACTTTTCCACCCCTTTTGTATATGTATATTTTAGAAAATACATTGCTTATTCGTAAACACCCCCTTCTTTTTATTTGTCCCTTCTCTTCCCTCCTTTGTTTTACAGGTAATGCAGGCTACCCACTTGAACCCTATCTAATGGCATCAGTCCATAATCCTAGGGAAGGTGCTTCAACATCACCCTTTCCCAGACAAAAATTGTCATTGAGTGAGTGTTTGTTTCATTGAAAGCTGAATTCCATTGCCTGTATGTGTCCTTCAGTATGACCCTGATACTACATGCAAGCTGTTTGCTGCATGTTACATGTTAGACAACATGATAATTCTTCAGTCTGGTGGGCAATTACCCCATGATATCAGTGAAGATCCTACTGTCCTTCCTAACATCACTGAAAGAAACACCATGCATATTCCCAACTGTGTTATTCCCCCTGCTAATTATATATATATATATATATATATATATATATATATATATATATATATATATATATATATGGGCCTACATCGTTTGTACGAAGTTTCAGTACTTCAAAACCCACTTGGTCGAACCCAGTTGTTCGAAGTAAAAAAATTTTGAAAATGGAGTACGGAGATCACAAAACAGCGTGGAATGGGAATATTCCCTTTTCCTCGCTGTAGTGCGATCTTGGAGTTGGTATATTTAAGTAGGGGGGTGTGGGAGGCACAGCTCCCCACCTGGGGAGGGGGTGCAGGGGGGGAAACATGTTTTCTGTGTGATTTTTTTTTTTAGTCAGCTGATCCGGTAACTAGGCTTCAGTGAAAGTGCACTTTCGTTGAAATGCACTTTCGCTGAAGTGAGCATCTACTTTGTTCGATGTAACATATTTTTGAACAAAGTAGATGCATATATATATATATATATATATATATATATATATATATATATATATATATATATATATATATATGTATACCAACTCTGAGATTGCACAACAGTGGGGAAAGAGCAGATTTCCTTACCCTCTGTTACCAGTAAGTAGTATGTTCCATTCTCTTTATGTTGTCCAACTATGATCGTTCGATGTAATTTGTTACAATCATTTGCCCTTTCAATAAAGGGAACTTTCAATGGTCTATGTATGATGAATGTTCTGGTCGATCGCTAGACATATACCCCTATGAAACCGGACACCAGCGTTGCATTATTGTTATTATGTACAAGCATTACACTGCTGTTACTTCCATGGATATTTGCCTATTTGGGTGTAGGGGTCAGTCAAAGTGATATCATAACTCTCAAGGAGTGATTCTCACCATTTTAATCCTTGTATCAAGGGTACATATGACATTCTTGCTCTGGGAATTTTCAAAGTGACTTCTTTTTAAAGCCCAAGGTCAAGTTCCAAGCTAGTCAGTTAGGAGACCAAAATCCATGGAGTTATTCCTGTAGAAATTGGGGGAAGCCACAGTAGGCTCAGAGTGGACAAAAACTGATATCTGGCCGAAGTTGAGAGAATCACCTAGTTCCCTGACAGGGATCTCCATCTCTCGGTTGCAATGAAGGCAGAGGTATGATGACATGTAGAAGCAAAAACAGGACCAGCTGGATGACTGGCTGCATGGGTTTCGATGGTTAAGAAAAGAGGGACAGATTTTTATAGTAAGTACTATTTCTCTATTTCTTATTCAGTAGAATGATATATGTGTATGGGGTGATTCTTACAAAGCATTAAACCACCTCATACGTATTTACCTTAACAAATCAATAATATGTTAGAAATATTACAACATGGATCTGATTTCAATTTATTAGAGTATGGAACTTCTTAATAGAGGCAGCTCATTACACTAGAACCTTTGGATATACCCCCAGATTTAATAAATTATGTGCAGGCATAGTGTAGAGCCTACATGGATGTTACCATGTCCATGTACGTGCTCCTCCTTGGTAGCTTGCCATACATATTAATGATGGCACATTGCTGAGGGAGAGCTGTGGAACATGGTTATTAAATCAATGTAGAGAGTGTGTGTCACTAATTATGTCCGCAGATGAGTAACACACCCCCTGCACTGTCCGAGTGCATTATATCAATATATGTATTTATTTATTTATTTTTAAAGTTTGCCCGCCATTGTGCGGTGCACACCAAGTGACACATGCCAAACATCTAAAACTAGAAACCGGATGCATTTGATTTTTGATTCAAAGGTCAAGTTTAAGCATAGCTTAGTGGCTCTGTGTGGCACGGTGCTTAGCAGTGCTTAAACTTGACTCAGAGGTATATGTAAAAGTATAGCAGCATTCCTTGTATCCACATAGCCAAGTGGGTAGATTTACGGCCTTATGTGCAGTAGGTGTGGGGTTTGAATACATGTAAAGGAAATTAAGCAATTATTTTCTAAACATAAATTATGCCAATTACTTTTAAATCATGATCTGCTGTGCTCTGCTAAGCTCTGCTAAGCCTTGCTAAGCTGTGATAATCACTGCTTAAACAACCTCTGTTTAGGCACTGCTTGGCACCACTTGGCTATGCTTAGCTGGTTTGTCCACTGCTAAGCACTGCTAAGCATTTCCAGTTTAAGCACTGCTGAGCTCAGCTGCTGTAGTTTGCATGGTGCCAAGCAATGCGTCACATTTTTAAAAAAATGTCAAGTGGCATGTAAGGGTGGGAAAATGGGCTAGATTAAGCCCAACAGGTGGGAATACCCCATAATCCATTGGAGTTCTGTCTCTGAAAGATACAATGGCAGGCACTGGAGAGTGTTCACACTTTGAGCACAGCAGTGGGGCATTAAGGAGTCTAGGGTCATGGTCAGACTCCTTATGAAAAAACATGAAGACTGGCTCATGCAGGGAGTTTACTGGGGCTTGAAGTGAAAAACAGAGGCCTGGGACTGGCTGACAAGGGAACTCACCAGTGCAACTGGTATCCCCCGCACAGGTGAGCAGTGTCGTCACCTCCCTGATGACCTGAAAAGAAGGAAGGAGGCTCTATTGGGCACCTGGGTTGAAGAATTCCTGGCAGGCAATGTTCCGCATGTCTGTTACTGTGTTTCACCAATATTTAATGTTGAATGTCTGCTAAACTGGTATGCATAATGGTTTGCTTCCCTCCTAACAGCTGCAGAGGTGAGAGCTCACAATGTCGAGGTACATGCAGGGTGCCTAGCCAGGTTGCACTGCGAGTGTGGTGAGTATAGTTGTATTACGCTATCTATAGTCAAATAAGGCAGAAAGAGTAGAGCATTAACCATTTATCTGCAAAACATTTGTAGTGCAATAACTGTGGAATTATAGCTGCATAATGCCAACTGTTATGCAAGAAAAACTTTAAACTATTCCAGTAAATGCATTAATGTGTCTGTAATAAACTGTTGTGCAATACTTGTGGAATTAGTGCTGATATTTCAACCCAGTAACAATATATTGTTTACACCTGCAATTTATTTAGTAATGTATAAGTTACCTAGTATCTCTGTCATGATTGCATTTCATGCATGTGTGTTCAACTGTCACTGCAGTGTACTATAACACTGTAGTACTACTACCAGATCATATTTTGTTTCCAGGTGAGCTCTGAGTAAATATCAGTCAGTCAAATATTTTGCCACACACAGACCAGGGTGTGAATCCAGTGCTATGTACTAATAAATATTACTGAATCAGATATGTTATGATGACAGATATTCTCTCCACAGGGACTATTGATAAATGGGTGAGGTAGCCCATATTATGTTTTAATAATTGTTTGTTCAGATGTCACAGTCATTACCATGAATGTGCTATTAATGCATAAATAATAGGAAATAAGTTTAATAATAATAAAATATAATAAAATAAACAAAATGTGTAATCTTGGTATGGCTCTATGCCTGGAGTATCTTGTAAGGGTTGCTGCAGTCAATGAATATATGTGACACACATGTCCCCTGCAGTCACTGGTTTTGGGTTCTAGCCCCATGCCTCCCAGAAATATTACAGTATCAGTCATGTATTGATTACAGATATCATTATCTTCACAGAAACTACAGGTCAATAGTTGAGATAGTTCGTATTATGCGTAAATAATTGTTTGTTCAGATGTCACAGACTGTTAAAATCATTACCACACATGTGCTATTAATGCATAAAATATAGGAAATAAGTTCAATCATAATAAAATAAAAGAAATAAAATGTGTAATCTTGGTAGGGCTGTATGCCTGGAGTGTTTTGTAAAAGTCG
The DNA here is from genome assembly GCF_019279795.1 of Protopterus annectens. Lineage (NCBI taxonomy): Eukaryota > Metazoa > Chordata > Ceratodontiformes > Protopteridae > Protopterus > Protopterus annectens. Next base: position 1,400,796,908 of record NC_056746.1, read on the forward strand.
CTGTAGACAATTAATATATGTGATGCACATGTCCCCTGCAGTCACTGCTATTGGGTTCTAACCCCGTGCCTCCCAGAAATATTACAGTATCAGTCATGTATTGATTACAGATATCATTCTCTCCACAGGGACTACTGGTAAATGGGTGAGGTAACTCATATTATGTGTAAATAATTGTTTGTTCAGATGTCACAGAATGTTAAAGTCATTACCAAAAATGTGCTATTATGCATAAAATAAAAGAAATATGTTCAATAATAATAAAATATAATAAAATACGAGAAATAAAATGTGTAATCCTGGTGTGGCTATATGCCTGGAGTGTCTTGTAAAGGTTGTTGCAGTCAGTTAATATATGTGATGCACAAGTCCCCTGCAGTCACTGCTATTGGGTACTATCCCCATGCCTGCCAAGCAAGGCATGATAGTTGCGTACTCTCTGTACTGTACACTTGCATGTCTCTCAACTGTTACGCTGTCACTGAATGTAATTACTGTAACATAATCCCTCTCTCACAGATGTATCAGCGACATGATTATATGTCAATAGCAAAGTAACAGTACATCAGCACATAGTACACCTTAGTAGTTATATAGGTCCACCTGATGTGAAAGTGCTCTTTGTAGTTATATACCAGCAGGTGTTTCTGCTTGGCTCATAGTGTCCCGTGCAGATAGCTTGAGAGATATGTATGTGCCATAGCAGCTATAGGGCACATTTACACATAAAGAAAGAACAGATCTGTAGAGTAGATAGCATTACTGTTGTCAATTATATAGCCCACAATGGTATTAATGAACTGTATTTCTCTCTCTCCCTACCCCTTATCTTCATATATCTATTATTGTTATATATTGGTTATGGTTTACTATTAACATATGTTGTTCCATAAACTTTATTTTGGGGCATGTGTTTTATTAATGTTATGTATTACTGGTCTATATTATTAGCACGAAAGCTAATAATAGCGAATACAAATGAAATGGCACATATAGAATTAACACGCACAATAGCAAAATGCCAATACATCGAAATCCAAAACAGCATAATGTTATGTTTGGCCAACACCGCATTCCTATTCTGCTGTAACAAAACAAAAAAAACCCACAAAACTTACCTGAATGCTCCAGGCAGGGGGGCTGTGACCACCTGCACCCCCCACTCCCCCTGCTACTTAAATATACGAACTCCGAGATCGCACTACATTGAAGTAAAGGGAAATATTCCCTATGCCAATTTCCATTGGAACTAAACTACATGTGTGTTATACTCTGCATGTCTACATACAGTTTGCAAGCAATATTGCCACTCAAGACTCTTCCTTTTCTTTGGTAAGGGTGAGCATGCAGACAAGTGTCATACAGAATTGAAATTTTGATCAGGCCAACATTTCGATGTACTATTTTTCACTAAATATGCTGTTCGACACTTCTGCAGTTCATTCTTTATGTGTCACACAATTTGTATTAGCTATTATTAGCTTTCATGCTAATAATATAGGCCCATGTATTACTATGGTTGCATATTAACATATCTTGTTTAATTACCTATTCTGTTGAACTTATGCAGTAACTGTTGCTGGCATGCTATTAATATACTGACTGTTCTGTTGTTTATTGTTGTGTTTCACATTATATGCATTGAAATGTAATGATGTTATTTCCAATGTTCAGGAATGCTGTTATTACTAACAATGGTTTTGTTCGTAACTCTATTATATGTATTGGTTGGGTCTATATTAGCATGTCGACAGATCTGTTCATCGAATGCCCTTATGTCAACATATAAAAAATGAAACCCAAAATCTCAAACGGCCACAATAGCGATTTTTTTCCCAGGGGAAAAAATTGCCGGGCCAACAGCAAACAAACCAAACCAACAGACAAAATAAAGTGGGGAGCTTTGCCCCCACACCCCCCATGTGCCCCCCACAGCCCCCTGCTTAAATATACTGACTCCAAGATCAAACTACAGCAAATTTTCATCAACAGCCCAGAGATTGTTTCCCTGGGAAAAAAAATTGCTATTGTGGTCATTCATGATTTTGGCATTTCATTTTATATGTGTCGACATAAGGGTGAACCGCCCTGTTGACATGCTAATATGGACCCTATTTCTTTACCTCCATACCCACAGCATGTCTGGGTAGGCCAGTTCCTGCTGATCTGCCTACCCTACCTCAGCTGGCCCTGGCAACAGGTACCAGCTTGCCTGGGACCCAAGCCAGTGGTAACCCTCTGCTGGCCATGCACCACCTTTGGGTGGAACTGCCTCAGGGGATCAGGCCCATTCCCTGCCCAGAAGCAGGGGCAGGGGGGTTATCACCCAGGATCAACTACTGGTTATGTTTTGCAGGATTGTTCAGAGGAGCTATGAACATCACCTGTGCTGGATTGAGGGCAGACTGGAAAACATGATTTTGCTTCTGGCCACGGCAGCCAGCTTCCAGCACTGTCAGCTTTGGGGCAGTGAAGGAGAGGTGCCGACTGCTCATGGGTGGGGATCTCAGTCACACTGCTGCCATCTGGAGGCCTATGCACCTCAGATTCCACAACACCATCCCATTCAAGGTGTTTACCCCCCTCGTGTGTCACACCCCTCCCATCTGCTGTCTTGTCTGTCTGCAAATGTAACCTCTCCTACCCAACTTACCTCCCGACACATGCCTACATCCCTCCCCAAACATCCCCCAACATTCCACTCTCTCCTTATAAAAAAATGGGATCTATCCCTCAAAAAATATTGTCCCACACATAGCTCTTCATTCTGCATGTGTCCACTAGACACAACTAATTAGGTCCAATTGGCTTGACAACACATTTATGTTGTCTTTACCTCTCTCTCTGTGGTTTGCGGGTCCAAATTCATGTGCAAAGTCTGTAAAAACTGCACAGCTATTGCTGTACAAGAAATTGAAATCTATGGTCTTTTCCTACACCCTTCCTGCACATCCCTACCCGCCTTTTGGTATGTCCCACCCTTGCTTGCTGCCATTTTTCCACTGTCCTATTACTCCCTTTTTCTTTTTTAAATTTTTAGCATGGGTTTGTGCAGATCTAAGTGGTGCACCGTGCATGCCCACTTAAATGTGCTTAAAAGTGCCTTAATGATCTTATGTGTCTCTCACAGTGTTAGGCACTTCTGCAAAATAGTCACCCCTGCCACATCCCAAACCCAGGCTGCTGTTGACTACACATAGTGCATTAGCCCACTAGGCCACTCAACTCTAAATTAAAACAGCTGTTTCCAGCAAAATATACTGATTGCCACTGACAGACTGCAAGTACATATAATGGGAAAAATGGGAGTGTACCTGGGACTGTGATGCAAACACTACACCAGTACACAGCCAAATAAATAATAATGGAGGAACATGAGGCCTGGGATAACAGACATACCTGTCATCTGTGCAGATTGTTGCAAAATCTCCAGAGTTTTGCCCTTAGGTTTGGTCCGGCTTTCATGTAATTGTATTTTTCTGGCAAAGTAGTGGCAAGTCATTAAAGATTGGAGTTAAAAAATCATGATAGACATTTGAGTGTCACACTTCAAACCCTTCAGAAAACACATGGTAATGCAAAACCTGTTATTCTATCAACATTCTAAGTTTGTAAGAACAATATTTAAAGATCACCCCTATTTTTGGGCCTTTGTCCCACTTTTATTTATAGCTTTGTCAAGATTTCATGCTCTAAGAGGTTGAGACATATGATAACAGGTAATTGTTCCCTTTTATCAGCAGCATCTTTAAACACACATGCTAAGGCAACAATGGCAAAGTACATGTGCACAACTGGGACCCTGCTGCAAAACTACCTATGAAAGCCATGCACATAATGATGGACGCAAACAATGTGTGTTACAGACTGTATGCAAGCACATATACTGTATCTTGCAAATACAACTACTACAGTACTAGCTCAGTCTGGTAAATGCTTTGCATGTAGTATACCCTGCCACCCACAGTCCTGGGTTTGAATCCAGTGTGTTGCACTTCAATTACATTCTTATGAACACAGCAAGCAATGCGTGAGTCATGCAATTTTAACACACACAGGTTACTGCTACTGCATTAACTGCTACCCATGTTTGCAAGTCAGAGGCCTGTAGGTAGGTAAACACTGCACATATTTGTATAACCAAACTATATGCCACCTACTACTCTGTGATAGGCACTGTTACATAACAGATGTACCTTATGCACATGCCTTGATTGGACTGTAAAGGGTACCCTTACCCTGGTTCTGCTGTGATGATACAACTGACACTGCTGCCTCAGTTACATATACAGCTTGCTGTCCTCAAAAGAGTTCACACTGTCCAATGTGTGTCCTAGGCTGCAGCAGCATACACAGCTAAATGTTAATCTAGCTGCTACAAACCTACCATACCTCACAACCCCCTAGAAAAAGGGATCCAGAAAAAAATCATACATAAAGGGAGGGGGCAAAGGTCCAGCAACCAGGACATGTTTCACAGTTTTCCCCTAGAAAGCTAGTGATAGAATAGCAGCTACTGCATCAGCATCCATATTCTGATGGGTATGACGTCTGACACTCACGTCTCCCTCTTTACTGACCTCAACCCACAATAATTACCACTGAACTGCCAGATAATCACAATGTCATGGGGCAATGGGCAAACATGTCATGCAAAACTGTGGGGCTACCTCATAAATGTCAACAGTGGACAGCATTTGTACCTACCCTCTGTGATGCTGTAGTCTCCACACCTCACTAATGTCCATTTCAAAGACTCTGAAAGAAGTCAAGGCCTGCATGAAGGCTTTAAATATTGCACTGTGGTGCCATGTCATTGGCTAATGAAAGTGCAACCCAGCTGTTTTGAATGCAATTAACAAGGCTGAGCCACAGATTGGTGCACAGGCAATTACCTGTTAATGAGCCTTACCTACAAAAGGCAATCAACTGCCTATGGGGAACAGACTGTATGTTGCTTAACCAGATATACTGCGGTTTAGCAAGCTGTTTGCAGAGGATCTGGTCAAAAAAGGATTACTTCAGTTTACCACGTATGTGATACTTGTGCCTATATACTGGGATGCAGATGGGAGGATGGAGTAATGGGAAAAAGGGATTACAATAGTAGGCCTATCATACATCTATGGCACTGACATGTTGGTGATACTCTGCTGTCCAACAGCTACAGGCATGCCTCTCAACTGTTCCTGCTTTGAATCAAATCACAGCTCTGCTCCTGTTACTCCCACCTACAATGGTCAGCTGTTGCAGGAAAGCTAGCGGATTATGAGTTAGACATATTGACAGTAAGTAAGGCTGTACGCAGCTGTGGTATCACACAATGTACTGTAATTCACCTCCTCTCAGTCTGTCAATGTCACACAGAAACAGTTCAGACAATGTAAAGGTGTCTCTGACTGCTCCAAATGTAGTCTGGCTAGGTGACTGTTTTGTTGACATTTGTACCTCATTGCTTGAGAGTTATGGCTAATATACCTGTCAACCCCTTACAGCAGGAATTCAGGTCGTAGCCATTATTAGTGGAGGAAACAGGCCCAAACTCAGCGACAGAGTGTACATATTGGCCATACAAAGTAAGATTATTCATTGACTAATGGAGATTACTGTAGCATAAGTGTTTTCTGGGGGGTCTGTCATGTGACAGCCAGATTCATTGCATTCTGACAACTATCAATGATTGGCCAACCATCTATCAGACATCCACATGTTTGTGTCAAAAGGACCAGATCTATGAGGCACACGTTCACATTCTGCAAACATCTGTGTAGTGGAGAGGTATGATGCCTACAGGGAAGATATACTATAGCAGGTTTGCATTGCTGTCTGTCATTGTGGCACACTGGTGTTGTTGGACTGCCCCCATATAGTTGTTGTAATAGCAGACAGCTATTTGTCTGACAGTGGCTGTGTGACATAGTAGTGGGACTTTACCTGTAGGGGACACACCATAGTAGACTGCAGTGATGGGTGTAGACACATACAGCAGACTTAGCCACAGCACACAGGGGCATAACAGTTATTGCTACTATCTTGGTGATAGCCACACAAGTATTGTGATAATAGACTTCAGGGTATGACGTGTCAGAAAGCGGTGGATAGTGCAGCCCATTTTGGTTGTGAAGTGTCTGTACATATTGAATGTCCACTTACAGTATCTGGTTCTGTGATGTGTTCCCCTCTTGTTGTCTTTCAGGAAAAATGTATCACAGGAGGCATATAGCATTTACAGCAGCAGAAAATAATGTTATCCTGGATGGCCTCAGACTGCATCACCACACTCTGATGTCCAGCAGTCTCCAGAATCATGACCAATGTGCAGCACTCTGGGCTGACATCATCACTGCAGTGAACCAAATCATCCAACAGAACAAGACCTATGAGCAGGTTTGACACTGGGCCACAGATATGGAAAATGCTGCATGGCAAAGGGCAGCTGCTGTGGTCACAGACTGTGCTGCCACTGATGGAGGGCCTGCAACAGCGCAATCACTCTTGGCCACAGAGGAATTCCTGGTGAACCTGGGATCAGCCACCAGCTCCCAGCCATCAGTCTCCCCATACATCCTGGACATGGGTGCGACAGCGTCCACTTCAGAGGAGCGTCCAGCTAAGCTTACTATGTTCATCAGTCTAATACTGTATCAGTCAGTGTGGCAGGCTCTGCATACCAGTACACAGATGTCAGGTCTATCTGCACTGGGGGGGGTTGGTTTTAATGCTCAGTTGTGCACACATACTCAGAATGTCAGCAATGTAGACAGTAACACATTAGCTACTATATGTGTGGATATATGCACATATTATCGTGTTGCAATGTAACATTTGGTATTGCTGACAATACCTCTCATTTACATTTTCTTAGGTACATCAGGTGTGGCTGGAGTCTGAGGTCCTGTTCCTGGTAAGTGTGTTCTGTTGTTTGACAGATCGTAAATACCCTAAGAATGTTAAGGGATGCAATGTTTCCCTAGGCACAATTGTTATGCTTAGCCAGAGTAGAATAGTTGTGTGTTCCATTTCGGAGCAGTTAACTGAAGTGCATAGAATGGATAATCACAGCTGTGTATTTGCAGGGATATTCACACATTTGCACTTATTGTTAAGGACTATGCAGCCTGCTATACAGGACGCAATCACTTCTCGATGTCCGTTCACATACAATAAGGAGATGGTACATACTTGAGGCACTGATACTACAACTGGCATATTCTGCTTAAGAAAGGTGCTTTGGGTTTTAGGCGTAGGTCTATCAGATACACTGACTTATTGCTTATCTCACAGGTGTACTGTACTGGCAACATTAACCGGATATAGCTGCAGTGCATGTTATAAAGGGCCTGTCTTGTCTGTGTATGTTGTTGTGTGTTTGTATGATGTGCATGGGATCAGATATAAAATGCAAGTGTAATGCAGTTGTGGATCCTCATCTGTATGTATCTATGTGGATTACAATACATAATAGTGCAGGTAGTAATGCACTGAGTTTGTCTTCCTCCTCATAGGTGAATGTGGGGATTGTCATCTCTCCCCCTCACAACTTGATGTCAGTGTCTCATTGGACTCTAATGATGATGGCGGCTATAGTGAGGCACAGTGGGGTTGTTGGGGGCTGAATCTGTCCCAGGGTTAACATCCTACTTCCTCCCCCATTGTACCTGCACACAGTCAGTATGCCCACACATACCCAGCTCCCTGAGGCCAAAGATATAGGACAGTCAGAGGGTGGTGACATTGAACAGAACAGTGTGGTAACTATGGCATCAGTGAGAGTAGACACTGGCCATAGCCAGAGAGCTGGTGAGGTCCCACACAGGAAGGCTGACAGGGGTGCTCGAAGGAGAACTGCTGCCCATCCACCACCTGTCACGTGTCACATCATAAGTCACTTGCTGCATGTTTTGGTCCATCATGGAGCCACAAGCACATTCCAAACATAGCACCAGATGGATGCTAAGGATTATAGATGCAGCACAGTCTGACATCCATGATGGCCTCCACCGCATTGGTGATGTCATGGATCATTTCACTGATGTAGCAGACAGGCAGTGGGCTGAGACAGTGTCAGTCTTTCACCAGACATTGTCTGCGCTGGAACATCTGGTTGGAGTAGGGCATCAGACATGTGGACATAGGTCAGCAACACCATCTGCTGAGACTCTACATGGCCATGCACTCTGGCTTCCATAGTGGCAGTACCTCAGCACTACAGAAGGAAGAGTGCTGTCCACACCATGAATTGGGAGGTTATGGGCATGTCATCCTATGTGGCCCCATGGGGGGACACAGACCCAGCAGACAGCAGTCTCTATCAGCTACTAGCACTGGATCTGACCCTAGGCATGGTGGTACCAGTACCACTCCTGGCAGAGCCAATTTCTGTGTTTGTGGCCAGAGATGGTGAATTGTCCACTCTGCCATGTACGTTCCACAGCTGTCCAATATACACACGTGTAGGGCTAGCACTAGGCTTAACTGTTTACATGTACCCTCGCAAACATCACTGTCACATGCAGATCACCAACAGATACACACAGCACCTCTCCATGGTCCATCTAACCAGCTCCCTTTCCTGATTCATACACATGCTGTCAACTGTTTGACACAGCTAGGCCTCTGGCAGCCACACACTACACCGTGTGCATGTAATGATACCTGTGCCACATCTCTGCCATCCCTGCCATCCATGCCATTGATGCAGGGACATGTAAATATGTGTCTGATGCACAGGGTGACTGTATTACTTTACAAGTAGTTGTGTAGTGCAGTATTGTTATGACATGGCAGGTGCAGCAGGTCATGGCACGTGCTGTATGCTGGCATGTGTCATTAGAACACTTCAAACTTTGTGTATCTTTGTTGCATGATGTTAGACTGTTGGTAGTATTACAGAATGACAGGTGTCTCACAGACCTGTGTATGTTTTTATTCCAGGGCCTGAGTGCTAAGCAATGGAGACTTGGAGGCAATACAGCAGCACAGGATGGCATGGCAGCACAGCAGAAATATGACATCGGCAAGGTATGGCTGCATGCATGCGTGGTTACCTAGTTGCATATATGTTGAACAGTGTGTCAGGGACAATGGGGGTAGTCAGCATAATCATGCATGTATTACCTTTGACAAGGTCTGCTACCCTTGATATGTGTCACCTGGGTGTTCTATACATACAAATATAGGTGGTGGTGGATAGCAGCTATGCCTTGATATATATGGGCTACTTAGGGCCAGCAGCTAGTCACAAGGCAATAAAATGCATGACCATTGCATGTAAATAGCCCATATGTGTACTGCTGCAAGGGAATATATTTGTACATACACACACACACACACAGTGGATGATGTGAGATTAATACCCCTACCTACTTACTATTGCACACTATAGCTCCCATTACTTATTGCATGTGCCACAGGTTATATCTGTTGTACATGTGGATGCATCCACAGTACTTGTGGACCACACAAAGTGTCCTTATATTACTCAGCAAGTATGGCCTGCTGAGTGACCCTGCTTGATATGTTATTGTATGTAGTGTCCTAGCAGTGGGGTACCTATTAATACCCCTGCTATGTGTGTACAGTTACCAGTATAGCCATGTCTGGAAGGCTGGAGTTTGGTAGGTGGAAAATTGGCCAGTGACGATATGGCCTGTCCAAGACATGCATTGCAGCCATTGCAAGTTACTTCACCTGCTCACCATTATCTGTCAACAGGGTGACATTCCACAGGCACAGGATTCTGTGGGTAAGTGTATTCTGTTATTATGCAGCCTTGGTATATTACCATCAGACAACTGTTGTGCGTGTAGGTGCAGATAACCCCAGCATTCTGTGTGGAAATGGGGACACTTGTAAATCCCCACACACATATACACATGTATATGTATATATATATATATATATATATATATATATATATATATATATATATATATATATAGGTTCATAGGTAGGTACTAGGCTATCGGCCCAAGGGCCTAAGTAAGTCTAGCCAACAATGTTCCCTGGCTTTCACCTCCAAAGAAAGTGATTTTCCTGTGCCCCTGTCGAGCAGAGCCATTGATGTGATCTCCAGAGTGAATTTCCTATTTCCCATCCATTCATCAATATTTTTCTTGAAGAGTGCTAATGAGGAACTCTGCTTGACATAGATGGGCAGCTTGTTCCAGAGTATGGGAAGTCTCTGGGACAGGAATCTATCTCTCCAGCATGTTCCATTTATTGTGGTAACAAGGTTTAGGTCCCTAGATCATGTAGCTCGGAGGGATTGGGATTTATTTATGTGTAGCATGTTCAACAGCTCTGGGTTTGACATAGCTATGTATGTTAGGCAGAGATCACTTCAGAGTAGGTGATATGCTATGGAGTAAAGCTGGAGTTTTTTGAGACGGTCAGCATAGGGCATCTGTTTGAGGCTGGTAATCCTCTTTTGTGAGGTACTTCTGAGACATTTCCAGCTGTTGTAGATGTCTTGTGAGGTACATTCCAAAAGGGGCATTGTACTCTATAATGGGTCTAATGAGTGACGAGTAGAGAGGAACAATGACCTCTTTTTTCCTGGATGAGAACCCTTTTGTGATGAGGTATGCCATGCAGAAGGATTTCCTGACCACTTTGGCAATGTGATTATCAAAGGAAAGACTACTGTCCACCTGGGTCCCAAGGTCTCTTATCACACTTTCGGTGTTAAGTAGACTACCGTCTATGTGGTAGTTCATGGGTACAGAGTTTTTACCAAAGAGGATGACAATGCACTTTTTGGCATTGAGCTTGAGGCCATGGCTCTGACACCAGGCATCTGTCACAGTGAGGCCCTTTGGTAGAATTTCCATATAATTTGGGGACTCGACTATGGCTCCTAGTTTGCAGTCATCTGCGAACTTCATTAGCCAGAGACCTTCTGTCTTAGCCAGTACTTCAGAGAAGTAGATTCCAAACAGGAGAGGACCCAGCACTGAGCCCTGTGGTACTCCACTTGTCACTGTTTTGAAGTCGGATTTGAAGTCTGCAACTTTTACAGTGTATGTTCTCTCAGTGATCCAGTTGGCAACCCATCTTGTGACATAGGGATTTATACCTAGTTTAGTGAGTTTATCTATAATTCCAGAATGGGGGGTGGTGTCAAAAGCCTTGGCGAGGTCAAGATAGGCTGTGTGAACCACCTTACCCTCATCTACGGCTTTGGTGACTGCCTCAAAGAAGTCGATCAGGTTCAAGAGGCATAATCTGCCTTTCACAAACCCGAACTGGGTGGGGTCCAGAGTTTGGAGGTTACCAATTTCTTTGTTTATAAGTTCCATGATGATACATTCCATGGCCTTGCAGACCAGGCATTTTAGGCTAATAGGGTGATAGTTCCCGGGGTCTGTGGTGGCTCCTCCTTTGTGGAGTGGGATAACTATTTCTGTGCACCATTCAGTGGGCACAAAGCCTGATGTGAGGCTATGCTTGAACATGGTACTTAGGTGGGGAGCCAGTTTATTCTGAAGTCCATGTAAAACGAGCCTGGGATGCTGTCCGGTCCCATGGATGCTGTGTTCTTGGGTTTAGAGAGTGCAGTTTTTACCTGTGTAGTTATGATTATAGGGACTCTGCATTCTTCTGGTATAGATATGGGCCCTTCCCTTTAGAGGGTGAGGGGGGGGGTAAAGTTAGCTCTGAACCTATCTGCCAGGATGTTGGCAATATCAATTGGTTCTGTAATTTCTGTGCCATTGTACTGTAACTCAGAGCAGATCTGGGTGTTGCCATTGAGATTTTTGACATAGCTATAGAATGCTTTGTGGTTGTCCTTAGAATCAGTGTCAATTTTATTTTCATAACTAGCTTTGGAGGATTTTATGAGGGATCTCAGCTTCTTACTGACGCTAACCAGGGAGCTCCTCCACTCATGGGATTTTAATCTCTTTTGCAACAGTTTCTTCCTTCTGTTATAGAGTTTGTTTATGGCAGGGGACCTCCAGATTGGCTTCCTTTTTTTGGAGGATAGCATCTTGATTCTGTTATGGATAGCACGATCCATGAACTGGTGTAAGTGCTTATAGAGTGCATTTGTTTAGGATTCAGCAGTCGTAACTCTATTGTCCATCTGCATGGATGCCATGAAGTTCACCAATTCTGTCTTAAAAAGCATGAAGTTGACTTTGGAGAAAATTTTTATGGTGGTTTCCTTAATGGGGGGTGGGGGGGGGGATGTGAATATCTAGGATGATTAACTTATGGATGGATCTGACCAACGAGGAGTTGACTTCAGATGTGAAACACCAGTCACTCATGTTGGTAATGACTATGTCTAGGATATTGTTGCCCCTGTTGGGGGGTGTTGATAAGCTAATCCAGGGCATTGGAATTTATGAATTCCAGAAAGCATTGAGTGAAGGAGTTGGTACATGAGTTGTTTTTCCAGTTAATGGTGGGGTAGTTGAAATCACCCATTATTAGGGTGTTTGGTTGAACCCTAATATTTTCCAGTATATCAAGAAAAGAGCAGTGGGAATCCTTGGGCATGGTGGGTGATCTGTAGCAAGCTACAATTTAGATTGCAATTTTGCCAAGAGTTAGCTGCTCTTAGATAATCACGGCTGCATTATGCAGAGCAACCAGCCTGGAGGCGTGGATATCCTTAATGAATATGGACACACCAACGCCTTTAGTGTTTTGGTCCAGGTTAGATGGCCAAAAGGTGTAGTATGAATTATAGCCTGGTAATGCAGGGGTGCTCTCTGGAGCCTTGAACCAGGTCTCAGTCACTGCAAAGATATTCCATTTTAAGGCGTGCCTCAAGTGAGTGCATTTTGAGTTTTAGACTTCTAGCATTGAGTAGAATTACCCTCAGTTTTTGCTTGTCTGTGCCTGTTATGGTGGTGAATTTGTCATTTGAACCTTGCCTAAGAAAGGCACTATAGGGGAGGCAAGAGCCTTAGCCAGTATCCAGAATCCCAGGGGTGACAGGTGCAGGGCATCTCTGGCAAAGCATTGTGGTCTGTCGACCATGTCGTCCCAGGCAGACAGATACTGGATCCCCTTAGAATGACACCAGAAGCTTAGCCAACTGTTGAAGTCAATCCTTTTGTCCTTGTATTGTGGTATCATTCTGGGTGATGACAGGATGCTACTCAGGGCTAGGGTCATACCTGCCTGGGCTACAATATTTGGGAGCTCTTCCATCTCTCTTTTCATGAAGTCCAGGGAAGTATGCCTGAGGTTGTTCACACCAACATGGACAATGACAGAGTCATATTTCTACTTATTGTGGAGTGACCTGAGTGCGTGGGTTATATGGCGGATCCTGGCACCTGATAGGTAGCTGACAGTAACCTTCTCCTTGTCTAGCCTGGAGAGTGGAACATCAATGTGCCTGACTATAGAGTCACCTATGACTAGTGTATTGGGTATGTTGTTTTGCCTTATGGGCTGTGGCTGAGTGGCACACTGAGTTTGTGGGCTATGTGTCTTTTGGGTTGTGTTGGGGGGTGGAGGTTGCTTGCATTTCAGCTTTGGGGGTTTCTGTTGCTTGGGCAGATTATTATTGAGAGCCTCTGTGCATGTTTTTGTGTTTCTATGTGTGGATTTTGGTGGTGTAGGTTTAGTGGGACTATGTGATGAGTGTGGTGTGGTGCAAGTGTTTACCTTTTCCTTTTGACTGTCAAGTTCAGTCTTGGTTGGAGAGAGCTTTGTCTCCAGTTTGGCTAGATAAGTGCATCTCTCAAAAGTTGTAGTGTTGGGTGGTAGGAGAAGAGGGTTGTCTGTTTACATGCCCAGATTCATCAGGTAGACAGGAGAAAACATCGGGAGCTGACCCTTGGACATGCCTGAATAAAAATCTATTTTCCTCTAGACAAGTGAGGAAAGTAAGTACAAAAACTGTTTTCCCCTAGGTAATGAGGAAGGTTGAGTGCTGTAGTAATTTGTAGCTTATTTAGTGCTTACAAGTTCTGAGCAAATGCTGAGCTCGAAGAAGCAGTTTCAAGTGCTAAGACTAAGTAACTGGCTAGTTCTAAGGGAAAAACTGAAGAGCAGACTTTATGGCGCCAGGAATAGTTTAACCCTAGCTAAGCAGCATTGTGTGATGTGCAAACTTGCGCAAACCCATGAAAACATGGGTTTTTAACTCAGAAAGTTGAAAGAGATAGAAATCAGCCTAAAACAGCCAATAAAGTTCACTTTCAGAGCTGGAAACCAATCTTCTTGTGACAGACAGGCTGCTCAATGCTTAGCACTCTCACTGATAAACAGAAAGACTTCCCACTACCACAACAAGGTCTGGACAACTGAGAAACACAAACTTAAGTCCTGAAACCAGCAAATCTGGGATCTAGATTATTCTAGCAAAGGAAAAGGTGGGAAACAAACAAAATAGATAGTATTTATTTATTTATTTATTTATTTATTTATTTATTTTTTTTTTTTGTGTGAAATTAAGCAGAAAAATGCAATTTAACACTAAATATGCACAGAAAAGGTTGTTCAACTTGAGTGCTTGCTGGAGATGGTGCAAAATACACCCTGGGATGCTATCAGATCCCATGGAAGCTATGTTCTTTGCCTTGGATAGGGCCTTTAACACTTGATCTACAGAGATGTGAGATGTAAGGCAAGTATCATGGATGTCGACTGGGCCTTTGGGAGGTGATAAGGGGGTGATGTCTGTGCTGAACCTATCAGCTAGCAGGTAGGCTAAGTAAGCAGGATCAGTCTAAGTGGTGCCATTAAATACTAATTTGGAACAAACTTAGTCTTTGCCATGGAGGTTACTAACGTAACCGAGGAAGGACTTGTGGTTTCCCTTTGTTTTGGAGGCTAGTTTCAACTAATAACTGGCTTTGGAGTTTTTAACTAGTGATCTAATTTTCTTATTGAAGTGGAGGAAGGAGTTTTTCTGATTTGGAATTTGTTCCTTTTTACCCTTGCACAACAGTTTCTTCCTTTTGTTGTAAAGCCAATTGATAGAGGATGTCCACCAGACAGGTTTGTGCTTCTAGTTCTATTGGGTATGGCTGAGTCCATGCAGTTGTACAGGTGCTTGTATACTGCATTGGCATACTGTTCAGCATAGTTGTCTGCATCCTCGGGGGGGGGGGGTGTGAAGCTGCTGACACCCTCACTTAGGAGGTTGTAGTCAGCTTTTGAGAAGTGTTTAGCTTGATTATAGTTGGGGAGGGGTTGGGTGGGATAGAAACTTCGAATGAGACAGACTGATGATCTGAGCTCACCAGCAAAGAAATACTATATCGTTACATTTAGGAAGGATTCTGACTTAGAGGTGTTCAGTCATAATACCACAGATGGTAACTTCACACCACTGGCTCCTCAGCGATGCACATACACCAAGGCTGCCATCCCTGTTATACATATATATAACAGGGATGTCAACCTAACTGTAGCTGTGTGTGTGTGTGTGTGTGTGTGTGTGTGTGTGTGTGTGTGTGTGTGTGTGTGTGTGTGTGTGTGTGTGTGTGTGTGTGTGTGTGTGTGTGTGTGTGCGTGTGTGTTATGTAACTGTGTTAGGTGGTAGATATATGTGGAGAGTCTAAGTCATTCTACACATTTATTTAGCTATATATATATATATATATATATATATATATATCTATATATCTATATATATATATATATATATATATATATATGGGTATACTGTAAAAGACCGAAAATCCACTTGTTCAAAAACAAACAGTGGATCTGCGGTTATGCGAAAATGCACTTAAGCAAAAGTGCACTTTTGCGAAGTATGGTTAAACGAACCATTAAGGAACATAGGTGCCGAAGCACACTACAGTGGGGAAAGGGAATTTACGTGTTTCCCCACTGTAGTGCGATCTCAGAGTTGGTATATTTAAGCGGGAGGGTGGGGGGTGCAGGGGGGGGGGCTGGC
Source organism: Protopterus annectens (assembly GCF_019279795.1). NCBI lineage: Eukaryota > Metazoa > Chordata > Ceratodontiformes > Protopteridae > Protopterus > Protopterus annectens. Next base: position 1,400,812,782 of record NC_056746.1, read on the forward strand.
CCCCCTGCAAAAACAATGTTTCTCTGTTCTTTATCGGTTCATTGAACCAATGTTCATGGAAGTGCCCTTTCACTTAAGTGCACTTTCATGAAACCGTGGGTCTACTGTTTATTTTCGAAAAAGTGAGTTTTCGATTATATACAGTCGACCCATATATATATATATATATATATATATATATATATATATATATAAAAAATGTGTGTGTGTACCACATACTGATAGATAGGATAGGGTACTCGTGCGAGGGGGTTACGGAGAGACAGATACATATACATAGCTGTCTGTATGCACAGACATATATCTACATAGCAGTTCTTTGGGCAGATGAGGCATCTGACATGGGCACAAGTTAGGTAGGTGTAGGAGTATGCCTAGTGTGACTGTCAGTACTTACAAGGTGACTCCAGGCCAGACCTACTTGTACTCCAGTTCGGGATTTTGTGTGCGCTGTATCCAACTGGTTGCTGCACCTGATTTAACAGTCCAGCACCTCCTTGATATTTTATCCAAGGCATTCTCTGGCTGTTTGCTGAACATAAAATATTATACATACCTATCAAGTGTACAGATTGTAATAGAATGTACAGAGTTTTGCATCATATTTTGGTATGTTTTACATAGCATTGTGATTTTCTGGTACATTAGTGGGAAATCATTATAGATTGAACATTAGGAAATTATGTCAGAACTTTGAATTCCTGACCCCATACACATCAGGACATTCATGGTAATGCATGACCTGTTATTCTCTGAACTTTCCACCTTTGTCTAGCCAATAGTTAATCCTACTCCTTATATTTGGTCCTTTGTCCCACTGTTGTTCTTGGCCTTGTCCAGATTTCTTGCTCTAAGTGGTTGAGAGGTATAATGTGACAGGGCACATGATGTAACACCACACACAGGGTGACAGTCTTCACCCCTCTCACTGTGCATGTTTTTGCAGAATGTCCAGCATGGTAATATACTACTAAATGCAGTTCACTGAATTGTTGTAAGTACGGACACATTTAAGTGATGGCCTTTACATCCTACTGCTAATCTGACCTGTTGCAACCTGCAGTTATACTATCCACCTTCTAGGTTACTCAGAGCATGTATAATATGTCTAGGTTTGGCCCTCTGTCACCACATTTTCTCTGGCTTTGTCCAGCTTTCTTGCAGTAACAGATTGCAGTATTTTTTCAGTCTGTGGGACTCCTACCATATGAGTAACCCACATGCAAAAGTTGTAGGTGCGGCCAGTTTTGAACCATCAGCCATGCTAATGTCCTTAGCCCAGTGAGCCACACCAGCCACCAGAAAGTGAGGCTTAATTCATCACACAATTAACAACATACAGACATACACTGTGACCCCTGCTATGACCCCTGCGTTTTGTAGAAAATAGAACATGTGGCCAGGTTCTTTGTGACAGCCCTGGAATTGTGTGGTCTGCTGCTATATCCTTGCAAACATGCTGTTACTGCAATTATATGGGAACACTGATGTGTTGGTGGTAGGGAACTCTGGTACTGACAGTCATGTGTCTGTCCTATGACCCTACTGTTCAGCATTTCCCTTACATAATGCAGTGGGGTTTCCAGCCCTGTGGCCTAATGCATATTATAGGGCACTCAGTATTGGACAGAATACCTGTTGTCCCAAGTAGCTGTTAGTTCTCTGCAAGTAGCCCAGTAGCCCACTCTGTTACCTTGAATACATGCAGCAAGTCCATACATATGCTACCATAGTCTAGTACCCTGTACATTTGTTGTATAGGAGAGTGACTTACCTTGTGAACACAGCGGTTGAAAGACCTGTGTTTCAGGGCTGACCATTTGATGCATGCAATACACAGCCAATACGTGGTTAGGTACAAGTTGTGTGATCTGGCTGACATCCTTTTTACTACGCATGTGAGTCAGAGTAAGGTGTCAGTCCCTAGGACCCTAGGTTGTCAGTGCATGTGCTATGTGTTGTCTCTTAGCCAAGGTCAGGGCATACTGGGCATGCTTATATCTGCCTACAAGGACAGCCTTTGGGGGTTCCTCCTCCAAGTCCCCTGTGGGTGTGGCTGTGGGGACTTAGGCACTGGTGGGGGACTATGTGTTCCTTCCCTGTGATGATCCTGCTGCAGCTGTTTCTGCAGGATCATATTGTGTAGCATGGCACATACTGTGAACATCTGTGCACATGTGGCTGGAAAGTACTGAAGGGCTCCGCCATTTATATCGAGGCACCAAAACCATGACTTGAGCAGCCCAAACATGCTGTATGATGTTCCTAGTTTGTGCATGTGCCTCATTAAGGCATTCTTCTGTGGGTGTGAGTGCATTTCTGATGGGCGTCATCATCCATGGTTCCAGTGTGTAGCCAGCATCCACCAGTAAATGGCCGTATGGGATGTCCCCCTGGCAAACATCTAGTACAGCTGTGATGCGTGCCAGATATGGGAGTAGTGATAACTGCCTGGGCTGCCAGCACACTCATTCATGATAATGCTCTGGGTATTGCACATGACCTGGGAGATGATGGAGTGATACCCCTTGCGGTTGACATAGACTCTACCCTCCACACTGGGTTGTGCTTTGATATGGACATGAGTACAGTCTATGGCACCCAGTACCTCAAGGTAGTGTGCTACATTGTAGAAGAGATGCATACTGCTGGTCTTCTCCTCAGGGGTGTGGGGTAAATAAATGTGCTCACTGGCATGTGTTTGCATGGCATCCCAGAACTGGTGGGGTGCTGTGGATGCTGATGCCTGTGAGACCCCCATCATGTCCCCAGTTGGTCTTTGAAAAGTACCTGTAGCTAGTATCCTAAGGGCTACACACACCTTTGTTTCCACTGGGATGGGTTTCCCACTGATGGCTCTGGGTTTGAACTGAGGGAGGCAGGGCTCAGTGAGTTCTTGTAGTATGTCCCTGTCCACCCTGTAGCACTCTACAATCTCTAGCTCATGTAGCTCCTGGAAGGTTACTCTGGGCCTGAACACTCTTCTCCTTCTCTGCCTAGGCCTATTGTCAGCAGCAGCATTGATTTCAGCATTTAGCGCATACAGATATAGCAGACCTGCAGCAGCCCCTTGCATTCTCTCATTTAAAATTCCCAAGTCTGTACTCCAATGGTGCAGAGTATGGGGTAAAAATCAGACTGTAGGGTGTATGCTTACTTTATACTGCTCTGCTGCAGATGCAGCATGTGTGATTGGCTAACTATTTATTTATATATTTTATTTATTTATTTATTTATTTAACATTTGTTTTCCGAGAAAGTCCGACTGGACACAGGTCCATTATCAGTGGAGGTCTGGGGAAAAAAGCTCCAACAATATGAAAAACAAACAAGAAAATTACAAAGTGCAGTTCATCAATGAAACTACACATTGCAAATCATAAATAACCAAAAAAAATAGCATAATAGCAACTTTAACAAAATGTGTACATCAAAGAGTATACGGTATTATACAAAATACACTAGTATATATTTTAGAAAGTACAGAATAATATTTCTGAGGAAGATTTGAAATGATTTGAAGTAACAGAGTAAGTATATATAAGGATGGAAGAAGGCATAATAGGATAATACTGTAAAGTGTAAAACTAAAGAAAGTCAGAGGGTGTGTACAAAAAGTGGAGAATATAGAGTTAGTCAGGTAGGTAGCAAGAACAAAGCCAGGACTTTTCTAAGTGAACAAATATAAGTTTTTTAAATTGTACTATGGTGTGGATGGAAGTGATGGAAGTGAGTAGTTAATTCCATATTTTAGGAATGATGTTAGAGAATAAGGATTCTCCAGCTGAGTTCTTAGCTTTGATGGATTTAATTAGGAGTTTGCCAGTGGAAAGAAGTGCTCTACTGGTGGCGTTTGGTTGTATAAGATCCTGAAGGGCTGGGGTTTTATCTGGCTCATGGAGTATTTTTATGGGCAAAGGTTAGTTGCTTGTATTGGAGGAGCTGAGGGAGTTCTAGCCAGTTTAGTTGTCTAATGGCTATGCAATGGTGTGATTTATAGGGAGAGTTTGTAGCAAATTTGGCTATTTTATTGTAACATTACTTTAGTTTAGTAAGGTCTTATATGTGTAGGTTGGTTGGTATAGGGGAGGTGAGTGTAGAGTAGGGGTGACAGAAGGTGTGTCAGGGCAATGGTAGCTTTTGTAGATCTGGTTAAAAGATTTCTTGTTTCTGTAAAGGAGGCCTAGTTTTTTATGGATGTTTTTGATAGTTTGGGCTATGTGGATATCAAATTTTAGATTGTTGTCAATTTTGACCACTAGCAGTTTGGTATGTGTGACAGAGGTGATAATAGTTTTGTTTTTGGGCTCTAGGGTGAAATCTGGGAGTGTTGTAGGTGATCTTGAGGGGTGGAAAAGGAGGACCTTGGTTTTATTCAGGTTTAGAATTAGTTGAGAATTGGTAAGCCAGGATTCTATTGATAGAAATGAGTTTTGAGTTATGGTGTGGAGGTCCTGTATTGTGGGAGCAGAGCATATGAGGGTAGAGTCATCTGCGTATTGTATCACAGATGCTTGGTGAATGGAGGTGTGGAGTTGGTTGGTAAAGAGGGAGAACAATAGTGTTCCTAAGATCGAGCCTTGTAGGACACCTAGGGAGACTAGGAGGAGAGTGGACAGGTGATGTTGCCACAGTACAGCCTGTTGTCATTCTGAGAGGAAGATTTGGAACCATGATACATTCTACCTGCCAATTACATTATTCAGGGGTTTGAATGGCTCAGTTTAGGTGGAACAGGGGTCATCAGTAATTTATATATGATTGGCTTTCTCAACCAATTTTATTTTTCTGTTTTTTGTTTTTTTTTTTTTCTTTTTTTGACTGCCTTCCTTGTTAAGCAGTGCGGCATGGTGCACAAACCATGGCCACAGGTATAAACAATACTCAGCAGTCAAGAGACACACTCAGCACAGTGGCACTCCATTCAAACATGCTCAAACCAGCTAAAACACGTGCCCCGAAGCTGAACAAAGCTTAGCAGCACTGGACACCTCCTCCCACTCAGTTCAGCTCAGCAGTATACAAACTGGCACTGCTAAGCATCAATGTGCTTAAAGAAATAGCAACAGACACCCTTTTGATGTCAACTACCTCTTCTGTGGACATCAACACAGTTCTGGGGCTATATGGATGTGATTTGCGGACATGAATACCCATTTTTGCTATTCAGTAACCCCCATCTCATTTGCATACAGATCCATGCACACAACTGGGAAACTGCACTATTCCAGGACCTGCCACTTTAGCTACCACAGACATCAAAAATTATACATTCTCCATGCAAGGCCCCATAATGCATTACTGTCACATATTTTATTTTTTTCATTTCTACACTTTAATTTGTTTTTTTTTGCATAACGGCATGTCTGCACACTGCTGTGTGCTGCGCAAACATAATATGGATTTTAACAATATATATTTTAAATTATTTTCCATTACTTTTTGGATGGACAGGGCATAGTTTTGCATGTATCTGTGTTTGCTATGCTATTTCTGGCATTCTAACTTGCCTTTTATAGCCCCTGTTCACTTTTTAATTTCATGTACATGGAAATTTTCCATGTAACTTCAGGCACAAACACAGGGTCTGCAGGACTACCTATCTACTTGCTGGATCACTCCAGCACCCTCATTTGCATGCAATTCACCTGCTTATGACATGACTCGCATGGCATGGGCATTTCGGTATTCACACACTCATGCACGCCCCTCAGCTCCTTTTACCGGATCGCAAAGCTGCTTACTTCCATATAAGCTTTGTGCCACTCTGTCTGCACAGAAAATTAATCCATGTAGGCTTTATTGAATTCCCCCTATAGACTAGCAAATGAAAGAGGAATGTTTATAAAAAAATTTCACTAATTGAAAACATGAACATGTAGTAAATTATATCATATCATAATTTGCAGGTCAATGTTACAGCCCACGAGCATTGTCTATTACTGATGACTGAAAGGTAGTGCATTTGTTTCACAAAAATTGCAGTCACATAATAGTTTCCCATTTTATGAAATAAATATTAACATCAGCAGCTGTTTAGATAGTGGGTGGGAGACAGCACACTGTATTCACTGTCTTAGTGGAATATACTAAAGCTGTTTAAAAAGGTCCAGCCAGTAGAACAGTCCATAACACTAGACATAACATCTGAACTTATGGCTAATGTAGTCAGCAGGCAAAAAAAATAAAAATCCCAAAAATAAGTGTGATTTGCAGGCAGAACCCCTCTTGCACTCCCTATGTCAGGGATGGTATATTTTTCTCCCCCCTGGTACTTACATATGCTAACACTATTATTGCGTTATTAATGATTATAACTAAAATCTATATATAAAGTCTATCGCTATACACAGACAGGTAGATACACAGACAGATGTGTATGGTTAGAGAGATCCTTTTCCGCTTCCTTCATATACATGGATAAACAGAGCTTAAGAACTTTGTTTCCTCCCTGATTTGTAATCGTAACTTAAAAAAAAAAAAAAAAAAAAACTTGGCTAAGAAGCTCTCAATGAGTTGTCTCAAAACAATTACATCCACACCCTATATTCATATGAAAATATTCACACATTCTCACCATCGCAAAACTTGGCAAGCACGATATTGAACACCGTCTATTTAAGAACATCCCAGGGAAACAAGCTGAACACTCCCTACCATGTGCCCTTGTGGTATTTTAGCAATTGATGAAATGGGTGCAGACTGTGTTAACCCAACGTGTTACAAAATGATTGTTCAGTACATTTGCCTACTATTCATAGAGAATGGATGTGATAGTGTTAGTTGGATTCATGACCTTTCTTTCCTACTTCATCATCATCATCATCATCATCATCATTAAACTCCTTTTTCTATAATTTAGCATCAAAGTGTCAGTTGACTGGCTATTTTAAGTATGGATACATTACAGTGAAGACAAATGGCATCAGGGTGAAAAAATAAGTTTTAATGTAAGCCTTGTAGACCAGGATGGTGGAGGAAGGAACAGACTAAATACTGTGTGCTGAAACAGTCAGAGGCCGAGATGCCATTTACTTTCCTTGACAGCCATTTTTCATGGGGCAAGTTACAGTGTATGTAAATCCTATACCTGTACCAACATGGCATCACAGAACAGTGCTGAACTTCATTCCTTTGCCATGAGCACTGGAGCTTTTGTTCCTGATAACTACTCTTGTGATGATACCAAATTCAGTCAACAACAAAGGGATGGGGTTCTATAAGGATATTTTGAATGAGCGAGATAATGCTGGCATAATGTGGTCAACAAAGAGGAAGGCTAATGTGGATGATAATAAATCATGTGCTCCTAGTTCATCTGCAATGTCATATAAAGCATAATATATATGTAAGTCCTTATCTTCGTCTCCTGATTAAAACTAATGAATTAGTACATTTTAAGTTACAGACAAGAAGAGTTCTAACTAACATGTCATTTTGCATCACTGAAACAATGAAACTATGCAAGTTCAACACAATGTCCATCTTTCCTATTTTATTTATTGTTTGAAAAGAGACTGTATGTTGATGGTTGCAAAGGTTACTTTACTTCAACATTAAAAAAAAACAAAATTCATTTACAGTGAATGGAAAATTAATTTACATTTTTTTTCTTCAGTAAACTTCTTTTACAGTTAAAACTTCACCAAAGATGTGATCTGTTAACTTGTTCTTTTTTTGTGACAAAGGTCATTGTCCTTTGATGAGGGTTAATGGCATGCCATGTGCTCTGACTTCCTATTTTTCTCGCTCTCCCTCTGTATCATTTGCAGAACTGTGGGTTTCGGGCAAAACTGGGATTGACACATACTACGTCAACAAATCTCTCTTTTCCTGTCTCTCAGGCAGATTCACTGGCATGTGACAAAACACTGAGATGATTAAAATGTTACTGCACAGGCATGTATTTTTAAGCACACACCCAAATTGAATTTTTTTTGTGAAAATGCTTTAAAATATGATTGCAATTGTCAGAAAAGTTTATCGAATTCATATTTCTTTGAGAAGAAATTTATCATATTTGTAAAAATTTGTTTGCTGTAGAATGCTTGACATTCACACCACATTTTTAATAAAAGCATTGTGCTCTCAATAATTTCATAGTGAAATAATTC